>NC_063224.1:14947500-15027500 GCF_020740725.1 Corvus hawaiiensis
GTGTGAGTTTTACAACAGAAGGAAACGAGAGAAACCCAGGCTCTGCCTGTTAGGGGGAAAGCATGTGATCAGTGTCAGCAGGGCGGGGATGAAGCACGGACAGGGATGAGACATCAAGGGACAACGTGAACTTCTCATCCTGGGGTGTTCCACGACTGGCAGGAAGCCAACACTGCAGCAATCCCCGTGTGCAGCTCCTGCACATGGACTGCAGAAATGCTTCCCAAAGACTGCTGGAGAAGACACTGGGAAGCAAAGGTAGTTGTGCTAAGGAATTGGATAATTTCTGTGCTATCTGAAGTAGTGTTTGATAGGACTCGGACAAAGTTGGAGGCACAAGTAATTTTACAGTCTAAAAATTGCATCGCTTGGACATTTTTAGGAAGAGCAGTAGTTTTTGTGATTTGCAGAGGGCTAAGCTGGGCAGTTAAGTGTTAGGTTTTCCTAGAATAAATCACAGTAATCTTTATGTGCCAAGGCTGACTAAGGGGGTGTCTCTACTGTGGGTAGATGTTGTTGCAAAACAGGAGGAGGAGTAACATCCTAGGAAATGCATCCCACAAGAGCAGTGTTAATGCAGCACCATGCTGTGCATGCCAGGTCAGCATTTGTGCAGCATTTTTTGTATCCTAAACTTCCTTCGTCACTGTTGTCCTCTGAAAGTATCTTAATTTTTGCTGAAAATCTGTTAAGTGAAAATTACCAGTGTTTTCTCTCCGTACCAGTCTGTACTGTGACGGAGAGAGAAGTAGCTCAAAGACCATATTAGTGATTATTTCGAGGTGGGCAGGGCTTCATCAGCCCAGGAATTGGTTTTGTTCATGTGGAAATGGGCTGTATCTCAGAGGAAGGCAAAAACAATTATCCTGAGCATCTCCTTATTTTCTTGCTACCTCTTCATTTTCTGGATTTTACTACTTCACTTTTTTTGGTTAGTAGATGAAGTTAATGGTGGGGCTTTGAGGTAACAGTGAGTGAGCACAGTGGATATTGGAGCAGAAAGTGCTCCAACAGAGTTACCCCCTGTAACCTTTTTGATCTGACCTGGTTTCCTAACTGGCAGAAGCGGTGTTAGAATTAGGAGGGAGAATCACTGGCATGTTGAAGCACTTGCTGGTGTTCAGGAAGCCATGTGCTTACCTCGGTAGTCAAGTCAGTTGTTAATACTGAAGGGTAACAGAAGTTGGGAGGGCACAATTTGGAAATCAAATTGAAATAGATTGTTAACTAATCCTTCCAATTTTATTTATTAATTTTGTAATTATACCAGATGAAATCCTCACAAGTTACTCTGATTGCTTGGCTTACCTCAATTTATATTCAAATCTCAATAAAACACATTTCAGCCTTTTCTTAATGAGATGATGAAAAGTGCTGTCCCGTGGAAGAGTAGGGGACACACATTCCAGCATTACTTGCAGTCACCTGTTTGCTTTTTAATGTTGCTGTTGAATTTGTATTTAACTCAGGATTAAAGTGTAAGCTGACGTATTTGAATAAGGATATCTTTAAGCCATGAGTTCTTAAAATTTAAAAAAAATGGCTGCACAGTTGGTTAATAGAGTTTTAAAACATGAAGGATGCTGAGTAATGAAGCCATTGTATTACTGTTGATTAGAATCACAAAGCAGTTTCATAAAGACCCACAGAGCCGCTGGAGTCCCACTGCATTTGTGGCAGTGGTGGAAGGGGATGGGTCCTCATTCCTGTGAGGAGGTGCAGGAACTGTGCGGGGTGGTAGTGGGCAGAGGGCAGGGAACTTCCTTGGGAGCCTGCCTGGGAGCTGTCAGGAACAGGCAGTGCCCCTGGGAGCTGCTGGTCTTGGGGAGAGGGGGTTAAACATGCAGGCCTGTTCTTCACCGAGACAGATCAGAAGCATTAGGATTTGTTCCCTATGTGCCAGACAGCACTCAAACAGGAGAAGGTATTCCCCATCCTCAATAGATGCACTGTTTTACCAGGGAGCAAGGCTTTTAAATGCCAGCAAGAACTTGTCACTGACTACCATGTGCTCACAAGTGTGTATCTCAGGTCACCTCTGAAACTTTAAATGGGGTTTATTATTTCTTAAAGGCAGGTTTTTGTATGATTTTCAGAGTGGGTCTTTTTCACCAAGTAAGTGATTGATAATGGCTGGATTTTGATCAGATTTTCCAGGTGATTCTGGAGATAGTTTCTAATGGTCTTCATTATAAATTTAAGAAAAAATCCAAAACAATAAGACACTGCTTTTTAAATATAGGTGACTGTTAAAAAATGAACTGAAATACAAACTAGGTTTGTTTTCCCAGTTAATAAAATGTGCTGTTAATGGGACAGTGAGTAAATGTCACATTCACATGTTGGTATCTATCAGATCAAATCAAAATCTACTGTTTGGCACAAGAGGTGAAAAACCCCACATTGTAATAAAACTGTCACAGGATCAGTGGCTCCTGCTTTGTAAATAAACATCTCTGCTTTGCCTCGGTATTTCTTTGACATCCGGAGACTATTATCCTGTGCTGGTGCTCTGGTTCATTGACAGTTTCACTTAAACAGTTAAACAATAATTTGAAATGGAAAATGTTCTGCCCATGTTCCGTAGTTCCTTTGTGGGTTTTTTCCCACCCCTCGAATGTTTTTTGTTGGATTTTTTTTGGTTAGATTTTTTGGTCAGTCGCCTTAGTAATCGTATCTTGCTTTTTGTTACACAGGAAAATACCGAACTGCTCACAGACCTCATTCAAAGCCAAAAGTATCAAATGTTTTTGAGGTAGATTTTCCAGCAAATGGAAGTGATACAAAATCAATGGGCCGATTTCAGTCAGAGGAGGAACTGTGGGCCCGCTTAGAAGAGCTCGAGAGACAAGAAGAGATCCTTGGTGAACTTGGCAGGTACCGTGCTGCTGTGTCACAGGCAGGCCTGGAGTTCAGAGAGCTGTAGGTGTGTGAGGCTGTTGGCACACAGAGGATCTCACCAGCAGGGCAAGTAGCTGACCAGACAGATGGAATTAAAATTATAATAGGTGGAAGAAGGGTGGAACATGAGCAAAGCATGCACTGCAACACCAGAGCTGCTAAAATCTGCCTCTGTGCAACCCCAGCAGTCCACCATTCTGGTGTTTTTTCTTTAAGATGAAGAAGTGAAATTTGTTTCCCACAAGCTATGAAAATCCATAGTTTTCCATGTGGGAGTTATACATTTAATGCTCAATGACATCCTTAGATCTATTCTGATCCTCATGGGTTGTTAGCCATGGTGTCACAGCTTTGGTATTTCCAGTTGATGTGGGAAGGACACAGTCATTGTTACAGGGCACAAAGAAGTTCCACAGTCTGTCCAAAAATATAGTACCTGGGTAAAGAAAGTTATATGCAGGCTAGTTCATGATTTTGTGTTTTGTGTCTCTCAAGAGCATGAATTCCCTCTGTTCACTTAGATATTTTTCATTCCATAGGATGCCTGATACAGTTGAGACAAATGGAGAAGATGAAACCTCTTCTGAAGAGGAGAAGGAAGATAATAGGATAGATGTGAACGGGACATGTAGGGCAGAAGACTGTATTACTCAGGGCGACTTCCATAAAGAACTAGCAAATTCAGACTTGTTTGTGGGCCAAGTTAATGGCTCTACTTACTATCACAGTGATGATGAAGATGACAGAGATGTTGGAGATAACTCTGTTCCAACTATTTTTTTCTCTCACACTGTGGAACCTAAAAGGGTTTGTACTTTATTTAATTTTTATCTTTTGCTCAAGAGATTACATAAAATATATATGCCATACCTAAACCTGAAAATTTTAGATCTGTAGATGCAGTAGAGTGCTAGCTGGAGGTGACATTTGGGTTTTTTTTTTTCAAATGATTAAAACCCACTGTTTAGATCCTGCAGTCCTAAATATGGTATTAAAAAAGAGATCTTCAAATGTCTGCCTTGCTGTTCTGGCTTCTGGCTGTTGTAAAAGGCAGTATCCTGTGTAGGAGTTTTTTTAATGACTTCTTACTTGCCTTTAAACTGACCTTTGAACAGCTCAGCTATTGAGCAGAGCTTGAATAAGCAGACTGTCATATATTATATGCAAAATATGTGCACATTAGTGCAAAGAAATGCCCCAGCCTAGTGCAAGTGGTAGAGAATAAACAGTTCACGCTATGAATGTTACCATTCATACATTTGTTTAACTTACCTATGCTTCCTAGTCCCCATCTGCTTGGGTAAGAGAATGTCAGGAGTCAGTTGATCTTCCTGGCGATTGTTGATTTTATGGTCTAGACCATCATTTGTGTTCAATTTTCAGGTAAGAATAAACACAGGAAAAAATACTACTTTGAAATTCAGTGAAAAGAAGGAAGAGGCCAAGCGTAAAAGGAAGAACAGCAGTGGCAATGGCCATGCAACTCCAGAGCTGCCCAACATCAAAACCCCAGCAGACATTTACCGGTGGGTAAATTATGGCTTTAGCATGGGAGCTTTCCCCTGAGGAGACCTTCTCCTTTCATTTCTGTCCACTGAGAGTGTGAAACCCAGCCTATGGTTTCCTGAAAGAAACAGCTGGAACTGAATTTACTACTTAAAAATGAAAGTTTGTGCCTTCTGCATGGTTTCCGTGCTTTCATATCCATAAAATATTTCTGAGCTTAATGCTTCCTTTTCCAAATAGCAGTCTGTCATTTACCTGCTTTTTCAGAGCTTCTGAAATTGAGGTAAATTTGCCGGTACATACCATCCTCAGGAAGGAATGCAGCAGTTATGTTACGTATTCTGGTTAATTCGCTGCCATTTTTTTTCTCTGTTTTCAGACAGAACTGACCAGAGCTACCACTTGTAATACTCCTGCTTTCCTGGTTATCAGTTTGCTGTGTTCTGTCTCTTCCTTTCTGTCTCTTCAAAACATACTCAGCTCTTTGCTTGCGTAGTTTCTCTTGCATTCCCTCTCCCTGGCCTCAGTGTGACACTTTCTCTGTTCTCCATAAAAAATATTACTCGCCTGTACAACACCCACACACAGAGAGCTTGAAAAACAGTGCTGGGCTTAGGGGATTGTAGAAAACACTAAGCTAAGGTGACAGGAGAGATAAAACAAGTATTTAGGTCTGTAAAGATAAACACAGACACCTATTGGATGGGTTGATGAAGTGCTTGTGAAAATCCCACTGTATGTCTGTATATTTGGGTACCTGAATATGTTAAACATGCCACAAAGTGTGAAAAGTAAAACCACATTCTGTAATTTCAGCTGCTGGGGTTAAAGATGAGCAAAAGATTGTTTCGTGCTGCTCTCCCTGAGCTCTGCAAAGGAACTCCATCTTCTGTAGAAATGTATTTCCATAAGTGCCTGATCAATAAAGCTGCTAGAAACAAATAACACCCTTAAAATTCATCCAGTCATTGGGCTTTTCCTTTATGAGTTTGATAAAATTGGCATGGTCCTCTCATTCTCTTCCACCCACCCTTGACTTTCTCAAGTCATGGAGAGGGAGCACAAGAGCCATCTTTGTCAGTTCACAGTCTGTTAATACTTGAGAAGTGTCTTCCTGTTGATCTAATCTTAAAAGCTGATTTTTAAAATTTTGTTTCTAACTGAAAGCAGATTATGACACTTGTCAGGAAAAAGCTCCATCCTTTCCATGTGCAATGAATGTTTCAAGTATTTGTTTTTGTATTCTACATTTGACAAGGAATTAACTCTAGAAAACATTCCCACATTGTGATCTTCTGATTTCTCTTTACAGAAACAACCCTGGTAATAATTTAGTTTACCTTCTTTCTAAGTTTTTCCTAACTCACACCTTATTGTTTTCTAACATTTTTCGAAGAGCTATACATACTCTGCTGAAAGAAAGTACCAACTTAATGCTTGAATAAAGGGCATAACAGCATTCACTGCAGAATTGATTCTTGTACATTGGTAAATAAAGTGCCTCTGAAGGTACAGTATTGTGATTCTGCAGCAAAAAGTTGGGAAAGCACATCATAATTAATTTGTACAGAAGACAAAGCAAGATCACTGTAAATTTGTCATCTGATCCTGAAATGGTTTATTAAAGCTAACATTTTCCTTTATAGAGTCTTTGTTGATGTTGTGAATGGAGAATATGTCCCTCGTAAATCAATTCTGAAGTCTCGAAGCAGAGAGAACAGTGTTTGTAGCGATACCAGTGAGAACAGTGCTGCTGAGTTTGATGACAGACGAGGAGTTCAGAGGAGTATTAGCTGTGATGAAGCTACTCAGAGTGACAACAGCGAAGGCATTCTGGAGGAAGAGGAGGAGGAAGGGCAGCAGCAGCTACCGAAAAAGCTTCCTCCCTCTTCAGGGACAACCGAGGTACAGTTTTTAATTAATTATTGATTGTTGGCAGGGATAAAAATGAGAAATCTAATGACTGTAGTTGCCTATACCATCAGTTTGATTTCTTTAAAATAATTTTCTAACTCCTACCTAGTTTGCTTCAGAAGGACATACCAGGTGACAGGCTTTTGTCACACACATCCTGGGGGCAGAGGGGAGGAGCTGCTCACGTGGCTTCCCCAGGACTTGATGCTCTTCCATAAAGATCAATAAACCAGTCACTTGCTGGTGTTAGCAAAACCAGTGTCCTGTGTGCTGGATCATCCTGACCATTTCACTGCAGGACATACAGCAGGATTTTAGACAAAAAGAGGAAAATCTGTACTTTGTAATTGATGAAAGGGAAGAAGTGATTCTCTAACCTGTGTTGCACTACTAGACAGCTAATTTCCAGGGGCTGTTTCAAGTTTTAAAACACACAGATAATCAGCTGAATTACTATTTTGACGTGCCAATAGCAGAGAAATTGCCTGGTGGAAGGAAGCATTGCACCCCTACTTATCCTATTCCAGACTAGGCCATTAGTGATCCCAAACAAATCTGTTTACACATTTTCTGGAAAGTTCAGGGCTTCATCATAAAATAAAAACTATACGACATAAGGGAAAGTGTACAGTTGCTTTAGTGACTGGGTGAATACAAGAATTAAATGTAGAAATTCATGACATGGCATACTCATTTTTGTTTTGTAATAACACTAATTTTTTCAAACTAGATAAAACTTGAGTCTTCAGTGGTTCCCACTGCAATGGGCAAGTTCAATGGAAACACTGTTTTTACAAAAATTATTTTTGACAAGAAATTAATTCCTCATGAAAGCTATTGTTTATCACCATTTTTCATACAAACAGCTACAGATGAACCCAGGCAGGATGTGAAGATTCATTCAAGTTAGCACTCTACATTGTATACTTCTGGAATACATTTGCTATATTTTTATAAAACATCTAAGTACACTTTAAATGTTATCCATCAGTCTGTTACCTGAACCTGGCATGATTATTCTCTACAATGTAATGTATTTTCTAAGCAACTGAAGGAGATTGAGCAAAACACTCCAGTCAGATGTGCCTCCCTAAATGCTGTTGTTTTGCTTTTGGTTGTTTTTGTGGGTGTTTGAAATACATTATTTCTGCATGACCATTTGCAACACACTAACTTTTTTTTTATTTCTAATTTTACCACCATCACTTAGTTTGTGTTTTGCTTACCTGTTTTTGAAAATGAGCTTCTTGTTAGATTAACAGAGTTATACCGGCACAGCTTTAGGCACACTTGGGCTATTGGAGCAGAAAACAAAAAAGCACTGCTTTTTTTGCAGGTCCTGCAAGAAGAGAATGGCTGGTTTGTTTTGCTTTGTTTTTTTTGGTAACTGAGTTATGAAATAGCAGAACTAAGCATAGTGACTAAATCTGGTGTGCATTCCTTTGTGCCCGGCATGAGCATCAGACGTTGGATGTGAGCTGCTTCCCCTTGTCCTTGGGCATTCTGTATTTTCTGTTTTCAATACATAGTGGAGTGATTGGTTCTTAATTATGTTTATGAAAAGTAGTTCTGAGCTGCGTGTTTCCCAGTGTTTTCCAAGAATCATGGTCATTCCTTTGCTAAGTTGAAAAGGATTGTCACATAATTGGCTGCATATAAATTATAATTTTTAAACATTAAATGTTTTTGTTAGGCCTTTTACAGAGAGACAGTTGGAAGCGAGTATGCTGTTCTCTTACATATAAATTGCTTTCACCATTTTTTGATCATATTTGGTAGGAAGAACAAACAAAATACATGCTTGAGGGTTTGTATGCAGTGTTTCAGCTTGATGCAGTTAGGAGATATTAAGTCATACAATGACGTATGATGGAAATGCTGACATCAACTTTGCAAAGTCTCTGCATTTCTTATCCAAAACGAAACTGTGTATTACATCAGCTGTTTTATTTCTTGAGCGTGTGTCAGTGAGGAAGCAAATTTTTACATCATTTATGCAGTAGGAATGAGATTAAGTAGTACTTTTAAGACACTGTCTTTCATTCAGTCATCTTTGAACAAGCTTTATTTTGAGGTTAATTACAGTGTGGTTACTTATGCAGGCAACAATCATTGATTTAAGGATATTTCTTTACTTTTGATTAGAAGAAATAACAATTCTAATCAGGCTAATATAGGGTAATGACCTTATGGGCAGAGCTTCACATTTGCATTTTATTAGCTCATTCTGAATATTCTTTTCTGTTGTAGGCATTTTCTGGAACTGTCATAGAAAAGGAGCCTTTGTCTCCCTCCTTAATACCACACCCAGTCCTTGCTCACCCAGTGCTGCCGACCATTCTGGAGCGCAAATCAGAGGAACTTTTGTCCGACGCCCCAGAAGAACCTATCAAGAGGATTTCCAAATTCAAAGCTTCCAGGATGCAGCAGACTCAGTAGGTGCTGCCAAGCCCAAGCACGAGCAGTCTTGCCTGGTTTCACCTCTCTGGAGATGATATAAAGCCTCTCCGTAGCACCCACCCAGTTACCAGGGTGTCCTGTGGTAATTTGGCACCAGTTATCTCCTCAACGTTTACTGGCAGCATTAGGAAAACAAACAGTTCAGTGTTTGAACACTTGAGTATTCATCTTATTTTGTCGGTTTCCCTGTGTGCTGTCAGCACCTTTGTATATGTTTGCCTTATGATAGCAGCACTTGGGTTCTTTTTCAAAAGCTGTTCCTTACATACATTGTTTTTGTGTTTAAACCTAAATACAGGCAGTTTTGTGCCAGCTGTGATGTTCTACATACCATATGGACCATTTTAAGGAAACTTTTCACATTTCAAATAGATTCACCAATTATATTGCATTACTTGCTTTAGCATTTTAAGACACACTTGTATTCACATTGCTGTAGGTTTTGCAGCTAGGTGTCTGCTAAAAGTTTTTTTCCTTCTTTCAAACCTCTCTGATATCTCACTGTACAGGTCTATAAAATGCCAGGTTCATGTACATTGCAGGGAAGTTTCTTTGATGGAAAAGGGTATTTTGTAAAATTAAATTTTCAGTAAAAAAGCTGTGAAATTTGTGTGTTTTTTGTTGCTTTACTACTAATTTGGAAGCACCACAGAGAGGTTTTTATTTTGAACTCGCATTTCTAGCTTGAAGTGTTTACTACCACATGGACATAAAAGCAGTCCATTCTCTTCTGCCATTGTGTTTTAACCTCCTGCTAATGAATGTCCATGGAAATTGAATGCTCTTAAGGAGAGAAGCATAAACTCAGACTCTTGATTGCAAAATCTCCTAGTTCTTTTGTATACTCAGAAAACATTGTAATTGTCTTGGGAATGCCCAGAGGGAGTCAGCACTAAGGAAAAATGTCTTAATGCTTCAGCTTTATTTCAAAATGCAACACTGCAGAACTCAGGGTGCAGTTTGGTGTATCCTTCTCATGACTGAGAGCAGTCCTGGCTTCAGGATTCCCTGCCCAGCAGCTCCTTCCAGTCTTCTTGCCACCCCCTCATTTTGCTGACACAGCTTTTGTTGTGGGGGCTACCCCTTGAGTGATAGTAGGTGACAGAGATGGGGTTTAAAAACAAACTCCTGGGTTTGGTTTTATTTTCTTTTCAATAGTTGTGTGTGGTTTTTTGAACCTAGTGAGTTTCCTAATCTCAGCGTATCTGTATCAGCACAATTGGAGGGGTTGTATGTTGAGCAAGGACAAGGGAAAACGATGGCAGGAGACATGGGGAGCTGGAGTACCTTAAACTGATGGTGCTCTCCAGTTTACACCATTGAGCCACAGCCTAAAAAGTGAGGCAGGAAGACTTGGGAGGGGTAAGGAGAGACTGTGACTTGGTAAATGGGCAGCCTGAGAGCCATCAGCATCTGATTTTCCAAACCTTGGCAAGCAGGGCATCAGCTAATGCTGTTTCCTCACCTTCCTGTGAACTAACTGCGCCTCACACCCGGATCCTTTGCTCTCAGATCACAGCAGATGAGCTCATGGTGTGGCTTTGTGCATTGGAACAGAATCACCAGCTCCCCCTTGTTTCAACACTCTTCTCTCTGTGTTTGAAGGGGAGGTGGAAGCACTGGGACATTTTTTCTAAGGTGACTCTTGAAGTAAGTGGTGGCACTCTGTGCAACTCCTGTTCCCGCTAGCAGTTTGGGAAGCCAGTGTGGTTTCATGGGCAGAAAACGCTGGCCAAGTGTGGCAGCAGGAGGGGCCGGCAGCTGGGGTCGCTGCTGGAGGAGCAGCCCACCTCAGCTGCGGGGCCATGTTTCCCCCTCAGGACAGAGCAAATTGTGTTTGGCTCCAGGAAGAACTGCAGGGAAAGTTGTGCAGCCCTGCTGCGCCTCGCCGGCTGCAAGGGGGCAAGCGCTGCTCCCAGCACATCCTGAGAGTCACGTTGAAAGTGTTAATGATTAACTTGATTCATGCTCAAATGCGGATTTTTTTTTTTTTTAAAGCATATTGCATTAGTACTAAAATAAGCCATCAATGCCAGTCCACCCTCTATTCATGGCTAAATATTTAAAGGAGGTTATTTATAGCTTCTTTAATGAATTCTTGGCTAAACAAAATGAAATTATGTCCTAGAAAAGTAGAAGCTATTTTGTAACCAGAACAGTGCAACTGTAAAATATAGTGCCATGAATATGTATTTTAAATAACAAGGGGTTGAGATCCAAGACTACCAGACATGGGTAATTAGAGGAAAACTGAGAGAAAGAAAGAAAGGGGGAGAGAGAGAGGGAGCGAAACCCCTTTAAAAAGATTTATTTAGATATCTTCTGAAATACTGCCCACTTCTAGTTACTTCAACAAAACCAAATGCCCCTTGTCACCATAGATCAGTTTCAAATCAAAATTAATTCTTTGCTTGTTTTTTCTCTCCTCCCCTTTTTTCACATCCCTGCTCACGGGAAGAAGTAGGATAAATGCACCTTGGGTTTTAATGAATTATGGCCTCGGTTCAGGGAAGCATCCTTACTCAGGAATGCACTTTGGCATGTGCTTATGTCTCAAAGATTTTGTAAAGAAGAATGGATTTAACCACATGCTTAAAACTAAGCACATGAGTGTTTTCCCTAATAGGGAGCCTGAGTGTGTCTGCGCCTCTCTGCAGTATGTTTAATTGTCAGAGGGCTCACAGGCTGGAATGAGCCTTCGTCTTTCCTCTCTTCACTTGGGCTTTAGCAGAGACTCACTTGCAGTGCCTAGAGCAAGAAAGATGGCTGTAGGCGTTTTATAGAATGTTTACAAACACCAAACAACAACAGAAAAAATTAAATCTATCAAAGCAGATAAAAATCTAAGCAGTAAAAAGCAATCATGTGAAGGCCTGTCTCTGTGAGGACCTAAAAATTGCTTTCTGTGCAACACTGGAGCCGAGAAGTGCTGCAGGTGACCTCCAGTGCAAGAGTGATGTAAACATAGGATGGAGCAACAGATCCCCAAACTGGAGGCATGTAGGGCTCCTGGGGGTAAATTAATCTGATATGCCTGGGTTTTTTGCCCCCAGTGCTACCGTTAGGCATTTTATTCACTTAAATAATAATAAGGGTACATTTTAATTCTGAAATTCCTTCGGTGATTTCCTGCTGCTGGAAGGCTCCATGTCTGCCAGGAAGCACTGCTCAGGGCTCTGGACACAGGGCTGGGGAAGGGCTCTCGTTCTTCCCAGTGCTTCCCAAAGGCTTCTTCGCACGTCCTCAGCAGGAATGTGGCCTGGCTGGGCGGGTGGTCACTGCGGTGGCACAGGAATGCACATCTGGAAGGAGCCCCGTCCCTGTGCCAGCGTGCCGTGCCTGCGCGGGCACAGGCGGGCAGTGCCAGGTGGCAGTGCACGGCCACGGGGACAAGGCCATGTGCCCCAGCTGTGCCCCATCGCCCCGCACAGCGCTCTGCACTGATGGCATCAATTCGGCACTGCAAATGACCCGCTGGGGGGAACTGCCTACTCTTTAATCTTCTTAATTGCCCTCAGGTGTGTTGGGCACCTGCTTGTACCCAGAGCAGGGGTTGTGTGGGGAACGCGTCGCCCGTGGCACTGGGGTGGTCCGGCTGGGAGGAGCTGCAGGAAGAAGGAGAGGATGCCGTGTGCTCAGTGCTCTGTGCCGGGAGGAGCGGCCCGTCCCGGGCCGATGGAGCTGGTTCTGAGTGAGGTACCTGATCCATTTTCGTCTCCCGTGTAAGACGAGCTGCGCTTCGCGCTTTCCATTGCTTACTTAGGCCATCTAAAGCAGCAGATTTTTGGATGTTTCACGAATGTCTAAACCAGCTGTTTTGGCTGTTCATTTTGACTAAGTGATTTATGCCGCAAAAAACGAGCAGGGATTAAAAGAAATCAGATGTGTGCGTTTGGAATGCAGCGTTTCTGTGTTACAAATAGCTCCTCTCTAACCCACATTAACCCCACGATACGTGAATTTTGCCAACTCCCGCTGCGTCTTTTAAATCAAGCCCAGCAAATGGTTCCCGGGCGCGCTGCGAGCGTTGCCTTGCGCGGGCCTTGCGCGGGCCTTGCGCGCGGCGGGCGGGCTGCAGGTGCGGGCGGCGGCCGGGAGGGGGCGGCGGCGGGCGCGGCCGCGGAGAGCTGCCAGTCAGCCCCTGATTTATTATTCATTTGTGTTATAGGTGGGGTGTGCAGACAGTTACTGTAATAATTACCCGGACTGGAGCGTTTCCTTGGCAACCGGGGTTTTTTTCTCCATTCATGCTGTTGCGGAGAGTACGCCTGTAAAGCATGACATCGCTGTATTCGGGGGTTTGTTGCCCTCCCGCTGCTCCGGGTTTGAGGTTAGTTACAGCATCACAAGGTGCTCTCGAGCATAAAAAGCTCAGGCTGGGATTAAAGCACACAGGGAACGCTAGCGCCAAGTCTTTCCTTCCGCTGTCTCACTTTTAAGTAACAAGGTTATAAAAATGCAAATGCCATCTTGGGGTTGTTAATAACTAATATTGGGAAGAATTCCTGCAAGTTGTAAAATATTTTTTTTTTTGGTAAACAAAACCAAGCCCAGGTGAGGTGGCTCCTTGTATTTTACACTGGTCTTGTAGAAATAATGTTTGCAAAAAAAGGGACTTGCAGCTTGATCCAGCCTTGCGGTGTTTGGCGTCATAAATCAATGGGAACTGCTCCATGCGGCTAATGATAAGGTGGTATTTGTTGTTTATCCTGCTTTATGGTAATGGTTCGGGAGGAGGAGGGTGCTGTGTCCTTCCTGAAGGAGCAGGAGTAATCCTTGGTGTGGTAACGGAGTAACAGAAACCACATCTATTATCAGAGATCTATAAATGAATCATATTATCCTACATTTTTAGGCTTACTAGAGCGCTCATTTTCAGAAACTTACATCAAGCACTGTGCAAGGATGAAAAGTAGTATTTTTCCATCCCTGATGCACGAGGCAGAGGGAATTCATGATGCAATCTCGCACCGAGATGGGGAATTTTCACCCGTTAAAATTTTGAAGTAAGATGCTAAAACATGATTACATCTGGAAGGATTGTAATCTGCCAGCGGTGTGCTCCTCTCGGAAGGGTGGGCTGCAGATTAATGGGGCGACCCAGTGCTCTGGGATCCTGGCTTGTCCGTGGAGTTATCTCTTGGAAAGGTTAATGATGATACTAAAGTACACCCGAAAAACCAGCCCCCGGTACATCCTTCCTCTCTTCCCAGCTGCCATGTGCTTACAGCCAGCTCAGAAAGATTCCCCAGCTCCTGGCCCACCTGTCCAGGGGTTATACTTGTGGAGATGGATCCCTGTGGGGACTGTGCACCCCCTGCTGCCCTGCTTGGGTGATAAATCCCAGCTTTCAGGACGCACATGGCCATTGGCAGCTGGTGAGGAATGTCTGCCTTGGCTTCTGCTTGGGTTGAAATGGGAGATGAATGTCCCACAGCGCCCAGGTCCAAGTGGCCCCTGGCAGTGACGCTGCGGGTGCCTGCAGCCAGCTGCCGATCCCAAAGGGACTGGGGGCTTGTGGGGGCTCGCAGCAGGGGTTGCCTTTTCTCCTGGAGCAGGAGCAGGGCCAAGCATTGCAGGATGATGCTGTGGGTCCCACCAGTGCCGCTCTGGGGCTCTCTGGGGTCTGGCACGAGCCCCTCTGCAGCCACCCTCTGTGAGCCACAGCATCTGTAACACAGGGCCTTCCCCAGATTGCTCCACCGAACCCCATCCCACCCAGCAATCCCACCCAGCAATCCCCCCTCAGTCCCTGCCAGGGCCGAGCGAGCACCCAGGGGTGCGGGGAGCGATGGGCGCTGTGCTGCCGGAGGTGCCCGGGCGAGCTGGCTGCCATACTTGGGTTGTCATCAATGCAAATCATTTACACTAATTCCTTCAGATTTGGATTTAAGTTTTAAAGAAAGCTTCAAGTTACCTAAAAATAGCTTAGTAATTATTTTAATAACTTGTGTGAGCAGGAACAATACCCACAGTGTCAATTCTGGCTTGCAAAATGTTTTTTTCAACTGTTCTGAGGAAAAAACAGCGAACAGTTCAACAGCTTAAATACAAGCGAGTGGATCTCTGGAGATTAATCTGTCTGGTGTTCCTCAGGTAAAGACTTCTGCACAATTTAACAAAGGAAATAATTTTCCTATTTTTATAATGCATGTCTCTCTGTGGTATAAATTACTAAAACCACGCTGCTTATCCTCAGTAATGTTATAGATGCAGATAATTTACTGTGTATCACGTTATCAGTTCATTAAAGAGATGCAATAAAATCATTATTTACTAAGAAACAGCAACCCTTGCAATATCTTGTCAGAGAAATTGGCTGATGCAAGAGGATCATATTTAAGCCTATATTCACAATAGCCCTTTAAACATTTCATCTGCTTCCCACTTGAGTTGCGGGAGGGAGCCGCTATTCCCGCAGCCCTTCGGCGGCCACAGCAAAGTTGAGCACAGCCCGTCCGGCCCTGCCAGAGCCTGACCCAGCCCATCACCCCCCTCCCCAGGGGCACCCCACGACCCCCAGGCTGGGCCCTGCTGCGCTGCTCCCACCCCTGCCAAAAGGGTGCCAAAATATTAAGGGAGGTTTAGGCATTTCCTACCCCATCCCCCTCTTCTCCTCTGCCTAAAGATTACTCTGCATCCTAGACAAAGGAAATATTTAAACTGTTAAATCTGAACAAAGATACAGTCTGCGTATGACTTCTCTGAAGCCCTATAAAAATTCTTTAAAATTGCCTATTCACTCAAATTTACTGAGTGTAGCAAAAATGTCAAAGGCATAAAGTCAGAGAAGATTGAATAAAATAATGCAGAAAGACAGATTAGTCATGCACAGACCCACACAGCCTTTCACAGCACACAATACCACTTTTTATTACCGCTCTATCTTTACAAAGACTATGTTCAATACATAGAGGATGATACATGGTCAGTCATGTAATCTGCC
This sequence comes from Corvus hawaiiensis, assembly GCF_020740725.1. NCBI lineage: Eukaryota > Metazoa > Chordata > Aves > Passeriformes > Corvidae > Corvus > Corvus hawaiiensis. The sequence goes on from NC_063224.1 coordinate 14,963,228, forward strand.
TTTGATTCCAAGACTCATTTATCTGGGCCCTTTTCACAAAGACATTGATGAGAGATTTCAGTGTTTTCAGTGCATTGTTTTATTTATCATATATAATGGCTGGTGGAAAAAAATAGGAATTATGTCAGAGATCCTGCATAAAGGAGTTGTATAAAAGACTCTGTGACAAAGTTTGGTAAGACACATAGTGGCTTGGCTCAGGCATGCCAGTTTCTCCCTAGCCCTGTCCCCCTCCTCAAGCACTTTGAATATTGACAGCTGTCAAAAGCCCCGAGGAGGGACACTGCCCCCCGCCCCTGCCTGCTCCCGCAGCCCGCATGGGGCTGTCTCAAAATTACCAATTTTTCTGTGCTTTTAAATTTGAGCAATATTTTAATTGCTATTTTTAGCGATCTGGATTTATTATTTATACATTCACCAAAGAAAAGAGTCAGTCACAGTTTTGTATCTTGCAAATTTAATAAAGAACAGCCCTTAAGATAGAATTTCTCAGCCTGCCAGGATTGACAAAAGCCAGCTAATGCAGAAATGTCAACAGCAAACCTCATCAGCAGCCCCACCATGCCTTGCAATCAAGGGAAAGCTATGGCTTTACATAAACAATAATATATAGCTATCTAAATATCTCTGTGTGTGTGTGGAGATGCCACCTGAGCTGTGGGAGGAGGAAGGGATGCAGTGCCTGGGCTTGGTGTCTCTGGGTCTCTGCAGTGTGCACGTTGGGGATTTTCTCGGGGGGAAGGGGGTGAGGGCTGATGCTCATCCCGTGGGATGGGGAGCCAAATCCAGCACTTGGAAGCACTGCAGTAAATTCAGAGTGAGCCCCTTAGAGTTGGTCCAGATTCACACCAAGCAAGTGGGGCTGCTGTGCCCTGTTGGATCAGTGTTTTGTGGATGTGGGGGATTTGTTTTCTCCTGTGTAGGGAGTGATGGAAGGTGGTTGGACCAACCCCTGCCCCCACCCAAAATACAGCCAGGGCTACCCTGAGTGGGCAGTGCTGCCCAAGGGCAGGAGTGAGGTTTTATTAAATACCAGAGCATTGTCTGGTGTGCACTTAAATCACCATCATACTTTCAAAAGGTCTTTCAAAAAGTGTCCCTGTAGCTTCTGGCAAAGGGAGGTTTTCCTTGAAGGCAGTCAGACGTGAACAAAGTCTGGGGAAAGGGCAGGTGAGCCTCGGCAGGTCAGGAGGGTACCATGCAACAGCATCCCTACCTGGTGCTGCAGGGCTGTGACACCCTGGGCAGGGCCTGAAATGAGGGCCTGAATTGGGAGTTAGCTGTAATTCTAGCAGCTTTAGACCCCGAGCGAGGTCTCCCAAGGAGCAGGCAGAATGGCTGAATTTGGAAATTATGTAGCGGCACCGCATATCCAGATGTGAGTTCTTCTATGGGGCTGGCAGAGATAAATCACGGAGGTATCCTTGACAAATATAGTAGCTTCCACTCAGGGCACAGTGTTAACCTGCACTTAAGGCTGAGGCACATGATTTAATAGGGACAGACTTGGCGGCTAAAGAAAAATCTCTCGAAGAGAAAAACGGGATGGCGATGTCAGTGGGGTTGGGGTGACGGTGCCAGCCCCGGGACACGGATGCCCTGAGCGTGCTGTGGGTGTGTCCCCGTGGGCTGGGGCCGGGGTGAGGAGGTGCAGGCTTGGCAGGGTGCTGCCGGTGGCCCCGGGACCCGCGGCGGGGGCTGGAGCCGGGCCGGGACCGCCCCGCCCGTGCTGCGGCTGCCGGCTCGGTCCCTTTAACCGTGCGGAGTGATGGAGAGCCCAAAGCTGCCGCTCGGCGAGGTCCCTGTAATATAGTGCTGTGCAGCTGCAACTTAGATCGTGAGGAAAACAAAATGGGCCGACTGAAATGGAAACTTTTGTTACTTATAATGTTAATGAAACCAGTTTATCAGGCAGCGCAGAGGAAGTGGAATATTTAGTGCCATTTAATGTCTAATCATCAGCATTTCTTTGAATAAATCACATTACATTGTCTAAAACCTGAAAAGACGAAGCTGTAATAATTTTTAATATGTTGTAGTTTCATTAAAGGGACACCCTGTTTGCCATCTAGCCCTGTGTGTCTCAGGGGAGGTTGTACACAATGTGGAAGTGTGTTTGGCAGGTTCTGACATGGCTTTGTGACACTCTGACTTGGCTGTGGTGTGGCCACACTGCAGAGCTGGGGGGCCCCATTTGCTCACAAGTGGCTGGGTGCAGTCTGGGTGCTGCAAAATGAAGTGACCTGAGGTTTTTTGGATCTGTACTCTGGTGGCTTTTGAATATAGCAGAAATACTTCCTTCCTCAAAGCCTAGTTGTGTCCTTCCCATTTTTCCCCACAGCATCCCAGCATCATCCCACTGTGAGCGGGGGGGGAGGGCGGGGGGGGTTGCATGTCCTACCTGTGAGCTGAGGTGCCTGTCCAGATCTTTAATCCACCAGCACAGCCTTGACCCTCTCCAGCAACCAGCCTGGTGCCCTGCTGGGCATTCCAGCTGGTCCCACTGCCCCCAGTTCCCCCAGTCCCTGCTCAGGGCACGGCTGCTCAGAGCCAGAGCAGTGCCAGGCATGAGCACCTGGCAGCACACAAAGGTCCGGTTCTTGCCCACCAGTGTCTTGCTCATAGTAACTTCTATGTGAACTGCAATGAACCTATAAGTCATAATAAAATGAAATGATGACAGTTGTCTTCAAATCCATTGATTAATGGAAATATGGGTAGCTGGACACAGACTATATGGTTATAAATGGTGCTGTCAAAATAAAATAATTATTGTATTAATAAGGAAGCTGTTCAGCATTGGCCCTACTCTACCTCTAAAAATATTTCAGCCCTTGATGTGTTTTGTGTTTCACGATACATCATGTGTTTTCCCAGCGAGCAGCTTGGTGGTGCACGTTTTAATACAATTACTGTTTTGCAATGTGAGCCCTTCGGATCCTGGTACATGCACCACAGCTGCAGATGGATTTTTTTATTGACTTAATACTAGTTCTAACTAGATCCTGAAGATTGACTAAGTTGGTGGAGCACATACCACTTTCAAGCAGGAATGGGAAAAAACTAGCATATCTTATTGTACCTGAAACACTCTATGATATGTACTAAATATTATGACTACTGCGAGCCCTGCAATAATTGATTCACCCACACAGCCATTTAGTCTGTGAGCTGTTCGTTTTACAAATTCTACAATCTTTTAGAAATTCTTTCAGTGAAGAAGATTGCTGCCTGGCCTCAGATTCATTATGGTGATTGAATCCTCTTCAATAGAGAACTGTTTAAAGAGAGCACATCCCTGTGTGTCTCACTCAGAGTGAAGGCACATAGGTTAAAAGCTTGTCTGGGTGGCATAATTCACTGCTGCTGTGCCAAACAATCACATCTTATTGTGACCTTCATAAGATACAAAAAGGCAACAGTATGGAGCTAGTCTTTTTTTTATTTTATTTTTTTTATCCACAGCACAATTTTAGCTACCCAACATCTGAAGCTACCAGAATCCCTAATTAAATAACCAATTAATAATGTAGAATAGAAAGAGCTATTTTTTTCAGACACAAAATCATAATTAATCAGAGTACAAAAAGCTGCCTGTCTTTATATCAGGAAAATATAGACTAGGTATTTAAATATTCTAGCACACCTGAACCTTGGCCATCCGTCATTGTTATGACTTAAAACATCTCAGACTAAATTAGGTTTTGTTTGTATAGAGCAGTGAAAGTCAGATGGCTTGAATGACAAAATTAGAACATGCTCAAATCACTGAAACAAAACTGCATAAAAGGAAAGATGTGCAGGAGGAGTATTGCTCGTGTTAAGCTGAAATCCTTCTTTGTGGGATTTTTTTTCTCATGTCCTCAAATTATTGTTTGTAACAATAGGAAGCAGAGAACAGCTCTAGGAACTCTATCAGTGTTCTTTATATACGTCCCTTTTGGCACATTTCTATATTAAAAGAAATAATATTGTTGTGTATAGCTGAAGCATAACCTCTGTTATTTCTACTTAGTCAAGGAAATGCCATAACAATGGATATTTTTCAAGGAAGAATATCTTTGAAACACAAGACTATAGTCATTTTATATAGCTCACAGAGGTCAGGTTTACCAGGAATATATTTACATCTTTTTTACATTCAGAAGTTGAGGCTTTTTCCCTTTGGAAGTTTGTGGTACATTTTGGTAAAATTAAGCAAGCAGATTTTAATAAATATTCTGTGGGGTTCAATTTTGCACAGTTCATACCTTAACCTCGACTATTCTGCATGGGCAACTAAAAAGTTCTGCTGTTTGTTTTGTGCAGGAATGGAGAGGCAGAGAGGGGAAGCTCCCCAGGCCTGGCAGCCGTGGTGCTGGGGCCCAGGATTGCTCTGGGGACCTCCAGCACCAAAGTCTCTGCTGGGAAAATGGGCACCAGAACACAGAAATCGCTAAATTTGCACCAAATTCTGCAGCTCTTAATTGAGCAACCCTCTTGGTGACCTCGAGGGGAGATCTGCTCAGTGAAGGGCTGCAGTATTTGGTCCCCTGTAATTGTTTCTGAGGTATAATTGATGAGAGGCTATTAATGGCTTCCAAGTTTGATAAGTGTTTAAACTCATGGTTCTTGAATCTGTCTCGTTTTAAGCATATTGTCGGCCTTTAAACGATTTTTTTTAGGAGGAAATAGTTTTACAAATGTTTGATACAAATGCCTATAGATAGAGATATCTGTATCTATAGATATCTGTGTGCACACCTGTGGACTCTATACAGTGGAGAGAAATTAGCAGCTTTCCTTGGGCCAGTGCTGTATAGAGCAGGAAATTCTGTCTGTCTTTTTATAGTTCAACATCTTACCACAAAGGATCTCAGTCCACATAAAATTTGTTATTATCCTAGTAATAAATAATTTTGGTGACAGTTACGGTATAAAACTTTGTGCAGTGTTTTTTTATTGATAAAGCAGCTATGAATCAACATACATGAACACAATAAAAATGTACAAAATATATGTATTATAGTTCAGACTTTGTCAATAGGGCATTACATTGATCCGTTCTCTTTGGTGTTATTTGCAGAGCTGCACTAAGTGTTTCACCAGCCATGCAAACTTTGTTAAATTGCCTTAAAAAATAAATTATAGTGTTGGCTAGGCTTTCTGAAACCCAACTGGGCTTGTGTCCTGTTCTCTGGAGTGTGATTCTGCAGAAGGTTCGTGGAAACAGCACAGAGATCATGTCCCAAGGCTATCTTAGAGATATAGATATAGATATAGATATAGATGATATAGACATAGATATAGACATAGATGGTACAGATATAGACATAAACAGACATAGATATAGATATAAACATAGAGATACAGATATAAACATGGAGATATAACTTGCATGTATAGTTGTGATTGGCAGAGAAGGTGATGAAGGCATGAGATACAGGGCAATCAGAGATGAATGAGACCCCACCAAAGAATGTAATCAGTAATTAATAAAAAAAATGTAACTTTTTTCTGTCCAAGTACATGAAAGGGTATGAGGAAGGTGACCCTTACAGGAGTGGTTTGAGGCCATGTGGGCAGCAATGCAGAGCTGGAGCCACAGCATTGAGGCTGCTGAGCCGATCCGCTGGATGCAAAGCTCAGGACATGGTTTGGAAGAAATGGTAACCAAAGAAATAATTGCAAAAATGGTCTAAAATGCTGCATAACTTTACCAAGCATAGATTATGTCAGAAAAAAAGCTGGTATCTTGCTTTGATAAGATCATTGATTTTCTAGATAAAAGAAATGAAATAGATCTCATCTCTCACAGTAGAGTATTTGATAAAGCGCCACATGGGAAATTATGAAGGCAAGATAAGTACCTGAACAGCAAGACAAGGGAGGGAGATGGGGGTGGTCATGCTGAAAGACAAAGCACAGGTCTAGGCAGAAGTCAACAGATGCCTCTCAGAATTGGCCTCCAACCTGATCTTGAGGACAAGGGAATGTGGTGACAAAACTTGCTCAGTGGGTGAAACTGGGAGGCACCACTAATACATAATAATAATCAGCATAGCACATGGGGAGAACAGGGCACTGCCTAGGAAAGAGTTATTCTGTCCCACCACTGTGGGATGGAAGGGAGGGAAGTCCTGGAACTGAGTTTTTAGTGGTGCAGGGGTGGTAGAGACCATGGCCATTGGCTGGTAGAGATAATGGCAACCTTGAAATTTTGCCTGTGAAAAACTTTGGAGAATATTTTATCCACTGTCATTTCCTGATGTTCTTCAACTCTAATTTTCAGTTTTGTTTTCTCTAATATCTCATTGAATAGTGAGTTGCTCTGATCTTCTCTCAGTGGTGTGCAGAAGCAGCTGATGATAGCGGTGTGGGGTGCTTGAGATAGGAAGTGCTCGAGTGAAATGATGGAGGGAGCCTCATGCCCCTTTCCTGAAGTCTTGACATTTTCTTTACAGTGAAACAAAGAGCTGTCACTCACTCCAGCACAGAGAGAGCAGGAGGAGGAAGCCCAACTGCAGTTAAATAAATACAAATATATATTCATGTGCATTCCCTATGCATGGGTTCCTTGAGGGACCCTGGTGCACAGGCCTCTCCTGGTCCCCGCTGTCCTCCGTGGGATGGTCTCTGCAGCCCATGAAGTTGGCAAGCAGCATGTGAGCAGGCAGGGTGCATCTCCTGCAGGGACATCCGTGGGCCCCCTCATCACCTCTTCCGTGCCCGCTGTGCCCCATCCTTGGCTGGGGCTGCCCCCTGCCCAGCCCCATGAGGGAGCAGCCCGGGTGCTGTGGGTGAGGAAAAGAAATAATTTGGTTTCTGAATTGGGATTGGACATGATTGTAGCCGAGCCACAAAAGCCCTCAGGCCAAACCCCACAGAAATTGGGCAAGCTCCTGAGCAGAGCCCACTGAGAATAGGAGGACATTATATAAATACCAGCTCTCTGCAGTTGTGGTGCCTTGCTCTTATCCTGCAAGTATTTGTGTTAAAAACAGTAAGAACAAGACATCTGAATATTAGGATTCTATGTCAAACTGTCAATACCCACAAGCATGCAGCCTTTCATTAAAATCTGTTTGACATTTTTGTTATGCACAGAGAGCCAAAAAGATGCCAAAAGGATGTGATATTTGTGATCACATCCTCCTGCTAATACAAGACACTGTGAAGACAATTGTATTAAAACATTCTTTGCGAAAGGATGAGCAGTTAAGGCAAAAAAAGTGAAAAGAGTGACTGAAGTTAAAGAGAGTTTGCAGTGTGGGAATTCAGGATGTGCTCTGTGGGTGAAGCAGTGGCAAGTAGCCTTTTTAACTCTTTGTAGCTAATTGAAATGATAAGAAATCTAGTAATTTCAATTTTCCACAGAGGTCTTCCACCCCCAAAATGTGCAAAATTTAATCATTTCTGGAAAATCCTGTAATGATCATGTCATGTGACTCGGGCAGAAGAGATATTATTTTGTCACAACAATGTGAGTAAATTATCTTACTGGCAACTCACTTAAAGGTCATGGAGATCATCTGATGCGTGAGATGGAAATTTCTCATGCCAAAGCAATATTGACAGCTTATCAAGCAGGGAGGAAAGTACAGTGATATAATAGAATGCAAGGTAAGATAACGCTTGCTACTGATGGTAGAAAATATGACATGGCATTTCAATTTTAAGGTTATAGGCAGAATGATATGGTATAGATGCCTGGAGGCATAACGGGGCAACTTCCCTATGGATAGGGTAAACTGGATGCAATATTGTAGCTTAACAGATAAAAATATAACGTATATTAGATATTAAATACAATACCTGAAGAAAGGAATATAAATAGTTGTACCAAAGGAGGGAAGGAGAAAGGACTGCACCTGCCTGGATGGATGGATTCTCTTTGAACAGGCTGCTGGTTCTGGCAGGACTCAAAAGATTGGTGTGGCATGGCTCTCTCTTTTCTCTAACATTTTGGTATTGGTATGTGTCTTAGGCTTTTCTTTAATTTTACTCCCTGACCAGACTCATCTTTCTGTTTTATAGCTGTAATGCAGTGCAGGAAGTGAATGACCAGGAATCTATACAGTACTTGTACATACATATAGCACATGTATATACATAGGCAACAGACATCTGAGCCCTGAACTGGCCACTAAAGGTGTTCCACCTTGTTTTAAATGCTGAGTTATAACACCAGCTGAAAAAAAATTGCAAGAGAAGGGGAATATTCCTTGAGGATCTGCCACAACATGAATGGTCATGACCTTCCTTAATCATGTGTTTGAGTGCCTGTCCTTGCTGCACTGGGCCCAGCATGCTGGGACTGCTGCTCTGCTTGCTTTTGGCACAGTGCAGCACGGTGACACCCAGGCACTGCCTGCCCTGTGACACCACAGGCACTGGGCACAGCCACGAGGAAAGGCATTGTGCTGGAGAGGAGTCTGATAGGGCTGAGAAATCTGTTTCTTGTCTGCTGTAACACGATTGCCTGGGAGGCAGCACCGTACCTGCTGCCCACAGGTCATTGCTCAGGGGGTCCTGCTTTAAACAACACATGGCATCAAAAGTGCTGAGGAGATAAATCAGAGCAGGTCGGGGATCTCTGCATGCATCTGTGTTTCTCTATGCGTTTGTAGTTGGGGCAGATTCAGGGTATTTCAGGACCTGACATTCCTCATCCATGAATGGGCAATGCAGCTCCATTGATGTATTCACTCACTAGGGCTTTTTTCAGCTGTTCTTAAGCCAAATGAAAGGGATACATCATTTATTTTCTTTCCTGCTCTCATCAGTGGCAGAAATTTAATCTATCTCCACCTGCATGAACCCTTCCCTGGGTCTGTGTGTGGCACTCACTGTCAGGGTCCCACAAACACCACACTTTTGGTGTGAAGGATTCAATAGGCTCAGCCCCTGTACCTGCCTGTGGCTGGCCAGTCCTCGACCCTCACTTCCATGGGCCTCATTAGGCCCCAAAAAATGATCTTGGTGTTGTGCTGGGAGTCCAGCAGAAGGCTGGTGTTAGAGGGGCTGGAGGCAGAGCTGTGTGTGGCATGGGCAGTGCTTCAGGGTGTGTGTCAGCTGATGCTCCCCAGTCAGCCCTGGGCGTCGCAGAGAGTGAGAGTCTGGGTGACCCACATCTGCAAAAGTGATCAAGAAATAGGGCCAGAGCCGGTGTGTCACGATGTTTTGCAGCTGTTTGTATACTAGGTCCTTGGGACTTTGAAGATCTTAATTTCTCAGAGGAGAAAAAGTCACTGGGGAAGTTTCCTCTGCAGGTAGTTAGTTGTAAAATGAGCTATACAAATATTCCCATTCTTTATGTCGTCTCCAGAGAGAATCAAGACAATCAACAAAATCAACAGGACTCTTGCAGTGGCTCTTCAGAAAGGGTTGGTTTAGTTGGAAGAGTTTCACTATTCTTGAGTTTGGCTGTGGATTTTGAGCTCCAGCATGGCTGGGGATGGGAAAAGGAGCTGCCAGACTTTACAGGGCTCAGATAAAATGCACTGGCTTCTCCAGGGTCAGATGAGATCTGAATAAAAGCTGGCTTTTTGACATTGGTATTTTCAGATCCACCTCAAAGCACAGTCAATTACAAAGTGAAGTGGTTGTTTTCTAGTTCTTTTTCCAGGACTTGCATAGCCCTGAATTCTGTCAAGCACGTTTGTATCCCCACACAAGGGCTGTAGCCAAATATAGTCAGTGGTGTGTTATGAGGGTCCTCTCTGCTCAAAACCTAATTGGACAGGGGTAGCTGCTCTCACAGGTTTCCAGAATTGCATCTTCAAGAGTCAACTTGCTGGGAGCAATGCACTCATTTGTGTAAGGAAAAAGATCCCTTAATGTGCTATTAAATTAAACAATGTCACTGCTATTGCAGTAGAGCTGAGCGAATAATCCATAATGAATAATTTATTCAACAAATTTAGCTGCTTTCTCTGCTCACAGACTATCTGGAGACAGATCACAATTCCCTCCAATTTACTTATTATTTGAAATTACTGATGGATAGCTTTATAATTAAAAAAACAACTCTGTGTCTTGATCACAAACAACTGTGGGTGTCTGATCTTCGTTAGTCAAGGTATGTGTGTTGGTTGTGATGGGTCAGATAAATCACATGATATTGTTTCTGCCTGCTCATTGGAGAAGCCTACAAGCATGTCTGGCATGAAAAGACAAAAAATTCTGTCTCTGCATGCAATTTTGAAATTTGCCTTGTGCAAACATTTGCCCAGTAAAACTTGATTGTTCAAAAGTGTGCAGAAAGCAAATCCCAGGGGGAAATCAATGTGGCTGCAGTAAATTCATTTAAAAACATGAATGAATATTTGCAGACTTTTTTAAAGCTCCCACCTAGCCCTGCCCAACAACATCCATCAAATGCACCAAAAAACCATTTAACTTGTTGAGGATGATTTGGTTGTTTTTTTCTTTTCTCCTTTTCTCCTTCAGAAGAAGACAGAATGAGAAGGAGTATCTGGTCTTGGTATTGCAAGAATGTTGGACTGAACTCAACAGTCAACTGCACAGGAGGCATCTTAAAACTGATTATCTTGGAAGGATGTTTCAAAATCTCCTTATTCTGATGGCCAGAAGCATTTTTCTGTTGTAAGTCTCCCAGGTACTCATGGGCAGGTTATACTCACTTGCTGCTGAGTCTCACTTCACCTGTCCTATAAACAGCCCTGAGGGAGGGAGGGGCCTCTCCAGGCTACACGGGAAGCAGAGCTGGTTGCAACTGCTTTTTTTCCAAAACCCCTGTAAAAAGCCATCTGCAATTTGTTGCAGTTTTCACCTTCTTTGTAGGTTCCTCTTTGTCCATCACTAGATGGGAAGACCCTCCCTGCCCTCACCTCAATGCAAAATCAGACATGCAGCTTTCCTCCTCCTCCTTCTCCTTGTCCTTTCTTTTTTTAGTCCTCTGAACCTGGAGGTTAAACTTGTAGGCCCTCAACCCTAGCCCAGTATTTGAAGCTGATTGATACTGAAGGAACAGGTTTTTTCTTTTTCTGATTTCCAGTGTTAAGAAAAACAACTACAGTGGGGAATGTTTTTGTAGAGGTGTGTGTAAACCTCTCAGAACTGAGGTCTAAGGGTTGTGTTTGTACATGAGGAAACGGGCTGATTAATTGATCTTCTCTGAGTCCTGTTTCAATATTTTATTCTCCCCAATGAAGGAGACGCCATTGTTTTTATGAGTTCAGCTAGGTTAGGTCACAAAGACATATTCCCCATCTTTTGAAATAATATACATGTTGGTATCATCTTCAAGTAGAAAAGTTCATGTGGCAGCTTTTGTGTTTCCCCACTAGGAGCCAAACATGAATAACAATTATTACTGCACCGTAGCTGTTTCAGGCATTCACACCCTATTAAAGCAGAGAGCAACTCCAGGGAGAAATACCACTCCTTGGTGGGGAGAGTAGTGCTTAGTGGTGACAAACAGCACTTCAAACCGAAATGTGGTGAGCTGGGTCAGGGAATGCTTTCCTTCATACAGATGCAGCTTTTCATCTATGTGATGCTTAGAGGGAAGAGTGTGCCGGTTCAAAAGGGACCTCTGGAGTGAGCGGTGCCGCTGGCTCCACGCCAGCAGCTGCCTGGTGGGTACCTGTCCCTGGGGTCCTGGGCACCAGCGTTCTACTTTCACTTGACCTTCAGCATTCATCGGCTGCTGAAGAGGGTTTCACTTATTTTGAATTTTCAGAAATGTGGTCCTTTGTGGAAATAGTATATCAGCATCAAGCAGACAAGGAGACAAATGGGAGCTCATGGAGCTGAGTGGTGTTTACACTCCGTGTTTATACTGCCTCCGGTGCCGCCGCGTGCCCAGAACTTTGCTTGGGGTCAAGCATCCGACCACTGTGATCTCAGTGCAGCATAAGACATCCAAGAAGAATATAGATATAAATGTGCCTCCCTGGAAGCTTTCCCGTTAAAGACAACTCTTTTCCCAGCTGGCTGTTTTGCTCTCCCTTCCCCATGCCTTACACCCAGGTAGGGCTGCTTCTTTCCATGCTTGAAATGGATCCCAAAGCCACAGGGGAAAAAAAAAAACGGCTCATGTTTATTTTTGCAGCGTTTTAACTGGGTCAGCAAGGAACAAACCCTTGTTAAAAGGGTTTTACTATGGGTCATCCAGAGTTTGAGGAGATGAGGAAGAAAAGGGGGAGGAGATGCTGCTTCTCCATGGCAGGTTGGTGGCTGGTGCCACACTGCCCACACAGCTGCAGGGAGCAGTCGGTGCACAAAGCCAGGGGTTGAAGAAGAGCAATAGGAAAAACTCCTTTGGGCAAAGGAGGATATGAACTGAAGATATTTTAATATTTTTCTCGCAGAAAGTAGCATTAGTTAATTTTGCCCTCTATCCTCAATTGCTGATAAAAACAAAATGAAAGCAGCATAATTCTTTAAAGCCCATACAAGCTTTCTTAAAATGACCTTTTCACCTGTAATTACAAATAAAAGATTATTGAGCCAAATGGGATATATTAGTAAGAACATCACTGATATAATTTTGATCACAGTGAATAAAATAGTTGGGAAAATTCATTTAACAACCTTTAAATCACTAGCTCCAATGTTATTTACTTCTGAAAGCATAACTCATACAGCTTCTCCTCTGTTGTATTCCCACAGCATGTATTTATCTCACCTTCTCCCTTGAATCTTATGTAAAAAATAGATTTCGCATTGGCAACGCTCTTTTCATCTTCCTCTCCTGAGCCCACAATCTGCGTGCAAGGCTTTGAGCTCTGCCTCTGTGGCACGGTCACGGCGCTGAGATGGGGACAGCCAGCTGGGAAGCCAGGAAAGTCAGTCAAAATTAGAATTATGTTCACATCAGAAGTGTGAAAGCTACGTGGCCCGGTCTGTGTTTAAGGACTCTGACAGAACAGCTGAACTCCAGTGCACAGAGCACGCTTTAGCACTGACCGTGTCTCTGGTACAACTCTTAAACATGCCTGGAGTTTGAGAGAGTCCTGCAAGTCAGGAGTGCTCCACGGGAGATGGCCACGTTGCTTTACCTCCACTAGGCCACAGATGAGCTTTGTGTCTGCTAATGCTCTCAAATCAGTAGATTTTAGGAGACAACAGTATGGTTCATTAACAAATATAATCAACATCGTCTCTGCTGGACCAAGAGCACAGGATATTCTTGCTGCAATATGGTCACTTTGAACGTGTTATTCCCTTCAAATCAGCACAACATCAGGAGCTACCACAGTGGATCAGCCGTGCAGGAGGTGGACATCTGCCAGACACAACCGTTATCAATCATCACCCAAGTATTTACATCAATCATTGAACAAACATTTATGTCTGGAGCCTTTCTTCTGGCCATAATATACATTTAGACAGAAACACAAATGCAATGGGGAGAGGATCCTGATGCCTTCCTTTGCCCTGCTTGTAGAAAATTCACTTCTCTCTTCTCCCCTGGGCTGACCTCCAATTTGTTTTCTATTTGAAAGGCTAAGGCCATATGGCAGATATGTTCAGACCTCAAAGTCTTTTGATCTTTAGAACAGTTGCAGTCTAAATTTCAATAATGAAAACAGTTTTTTTTTTTTGGATACTTATAAATGAGATATTATATTTCCATACATTTTATTTCTGGCCACATCTATGAATCTAATATTGACCTGGAGTTATCTGTGATAGAGAAGTTATTAATTTTGACAGATATAAGGGAGAAGCTAATATCCTCCTTTTACAAACACCTAATATTAATCTCTAGTGATGTAAACGAGAACTCCAGAATGGCTTGGGGTGGTACTGGAAATGATATAAGATTGAAATTTGATAATGAAAAAGGGAAAGATTCATTTTAGAAAATTGATAAAATGGATAAAAAATTGTATTTCATATGAAATAAGTGTAGGAAGCACAACTTAGATTTAGCATCCATTATTCTTCTATAGGTGGTATATACACAACGGATATGTTAGGGACCAGGTTTTACTCTGATTTAAATCTCCATAATTCCATTGACTCAGAATAGTTTGTATCTCATAGTTTCTACTCAAATAACAAATAGGAAGTCTGGAATTGGTTTTATGGCACAGGAAAGTACCCAGCCTGGTTTGACCAAATAGGGATGATTCCTAATGCCACATCAGCAGCTCTGCAGTGACACAGTTGTCTTCAATAGCCGGAGAATTTACTCCATGACCCTCAAGATCCATTGTAGCCATGCTCCCAAATCCTGTCACTCTTTTGAGACATTTTCTTCCCTAGCATGCCTTCTCTGTGTTATTGTTCTCCAGTCAAATGGCTTTTGAACAGACAGAGAGAATTCCTCGATGCACTGGGAGGAAACCCTTCCTCAGCTCTGAATATCCGGAGATTAGGCTTTGGATTCTCCCTCTGGAGAAGTTTTTGGCCTTTGCTTGGGATAAAATTCCAGTATTTTATGATACATGGGATACTTTTTTTTCTCCCCAGCAATTTACTGGGTTATCCTGGGGAAATTGCCAAGTCTGGAGATTCTGGAAGTGTTTGGAAGGTTTTTACTTTACGGCAGAGAGACAGTTTGATGGCCTGGTTCAAAAGGAGCTCAGATTCACACAGCTGCACTGTTTATTTTGGTTGCATTTTTTTGTTATGCCAGAAGCAAAGGCAGGCGGTACTGTTAATCTCATTCAGACATTTTGCTGTCCTCTTCTTTTTAAACCTCAACAGCATTTGTACCCTGTTCCCGTCCAAGATCCCACCATGCAACTGATCAAAGCCCACCCATTTCAGGGAGCCCTGAGCAGGTTTTGTGGCCTTCCTGCTACGAAGGGCGTGCAGAATTTGGTCACTTGTTTTACTCACTAAAGGGATGCTGCATTCCTGTGTCCCCATTAATCCATCACAGTGCTGAGGTGCCTGTGATGGAGGGCAATAGGGCAGGTATGATTAATAAATAATTTAATGTAGGGATGGGGAGAGCCCTCTTTAGTTCCGCAGCTCTCTGCTGTCGTGTTGCTGCTCTGTGTTTACTACATGTATTTATTGCCAAGCTTATCTCAGAGTTACGTATTTGGTATCAAGGCAGTTGTGAACATTACTAAAGGCACCTGTCTATGCCTCAGAGCAAAGTGGAAAGTTATCTCAGCACGATGGCTGACAGCATGCAGAGGATGGCACAAAGCCTCCCTTCTTGGAAAGACGTCCTCACCAGTAGCAGAGATTGAGCTGCTGGCACAGGGAGGTACTGGAGTAGCACAGCCAGTGGAGAGAGGCCCAGCCTGGGGCAATCTGTCATTTTGGGGGTACTTTCCTGCCTGGAGATGCTGTTTGGGGATGGGAAAGTTCAGACAGTGCAGTGGTACAACACATTCCAACAGCTGTGGGATGTGCAGGGGAAGTGGAGAAAGCAGCCCTGGGTGGCAGTTTGAACCTTGGAGTAACATATTTTATTAGCTGGGAGGCAGGCTTGTGGTTTTAATGAATTTTTTGGTCCCTCCTATTGTAGCCTGTTCTGATCTGACTCTTAGCTGGTCCATGCCTGGCCATGCCCGGGCTCCTGTGGGCAGTGCTTGGGGTGCCACAGCGGCGTGGGCGTTCCATTGCTCGGGATCCCAGCCATGGCCTCACTGAGCACCCTGTGCCACAGGGGCATCTGATGTCACACTGGGCACTGGGCAGGTGTCTCTGGGCTTCTCCAAAAAGGCTGAGAGGACTTCCACCATTGTTGCACCGTTGTCACTGCTCTCATAGGCAACTGCTCTAACCAAATCGTTGCAGATACTGATATGCAGTATCATCCACTGCAAAAATGGAATGAGTTGCCAGCCAGCCTCGAGCCAGTTATGATACTGGTCTAAGAACTAAAACCACAGTGACTTAAAAGCCAAAGGCCTCCAGACAACACTGTCCTAGTTTGTCCATCAATCTTGCTTCCCTCCTGCAAAAAACAATGATAAACAATCATCAGGTATCAGTGCCTGAATCTTAAGTGTCTTCTGTAATACTTAATATAAAAACAAATATGTTCTCCTTCAGAAAATGAAGCAGATCCCAATTAATTATGTAGAGCTCTCCTGCTTTCACGCAAAGAATAGCAACATTCAAATAAGCGCTTTGGTCTTCTTATCACCTGTTAGATTACAGGCATCTCCCAGCTCTCTAATGATCATCTGAGTTTTGGGGCTGGTTGTTTCTTTTAACTCTGCATCATGTTCTTTCTCCTTCTTAGCATTTTTGATAAAAATAATATAGTAGAGAAGAGACAGATGTCCCTTTGGTGATTTAATACATTCTTTGCTGCCCTAAAAAGTCTGAAAGAACTGGCTTACATATCAAGAACTCTCTCTGTTCTGGATTTCATGTGTGCTCAAGGCAGAGAGGAGGACAGAGGAATGTATGCCACAGATGTGGGCCAACCCACTGAATCTGATTGCTGGCAAAACAGTGATGAAACCCAACAAATGGGTGGGATCTCTATATAGGCTCTACTACTTACGAGGGCACAGCAACCCAAGACCTGCCTGAAATTCCCTCCTGTGTGTCAAGTGCTTTTTCTTGCATTGTATTTGTTCAGGAATATGTCTTTTGCTCCTATCTTTGGGAGTGTTTGTCCTGCAGAAGACTATGCTAGGTTGGAGACCCATGGATACAATTTTGTGTTCTGGTGGCCTTTGTGGGCTCTACCTGCTTTATTGTCAGAAGGAAGACTAAGAAGTCTCCAACATATAGTGTCATCAGCATTGTGATCTGGGAAACAACACCTACAGAATCTATTATTCATTAAGTGTAACCAATATATAATTTAAAACAGTGGGTTTTGTCAAATAATGTTAGGTCAGCATAATTTTCTGCCTATTACTAATATCTATAACATCTTTGCCTTAGTCAGCTCTATTTAAATATGCAATCATTTACAGCTTTTGACTATATGTGTGCGCACTCCCAATTTCCAATATTCAACTACTACAAATTTTATGCTGACATCAATAGCAAACTATTAAAGACAGTATTTCATTATTGGTTTTTCATCCCAAAAGTTATTTACAATTATATACTAAGCACTAATATTAAAGGAAACCATTTAAATGAGGT
Source organism: Corvus hawaiiensis (assembly GCF_020740725.1). Taxonomy (NCBI): domain Eukaryota; kingdom Metazoa; phylum Chordata; class Aves; order Passeriformes; family Corvidae; genus Corvus; species Corvus hawaiiensis. The sequence continues at coordinate 14,980,256 of NC_063224.1, forward strand.
GCTATCTGCTTTAACAATATGTCTGTCACAGAATGAGATTGTGTTTAAAGATTTTATCAAGAAATGGTTGTTTGCTGAGGTTATGTTTTGTCCATGAAATATGCATTTCATATCTCTTTCATTTCATTAACATAATTTAATTTGTGCTTTGCATTTTGTGCATAATACATATTTGATTTACAAAACAAATATTTCCATTAGAAAATGAATTTCATGCAGGCAAAAAAGCAGAACCAAATGATGTATTGAAGGAAAATAAGAAGAAATGAAATGCATTTTCTCAGTCTATTAAAAAATCTATGGCATTGACAGAAAGTGCACTTAGTGCTACATTTAAAAAATAGCACATATGTCAATGTATTAACAAATAGAATTGGAAATACAAATATTTCCCTATATCAAGCCAAGAATCTCTTTATTTTAATTGAGTTGATTTAAAAGCCCAACTACAATTTAATTTTTATTTCATGATGTGGTACACTGCCTGGTGCCATTACATCCATGTAGAATTGGCAGTCAATATACAAATATATTTTACCTTTTAAAAACTTTCTATTGACACCAGCAATAAATAATTTAATGGGCTGAAAATGTGAAATCATTAATTTGTTGATTGTCTTCGAATATTGGGTAGCTGGGTAGGGGTACAGATAGGTGAGCAAACTAATGAATAATGTTTGTGAGTCTGTCACAAGAGGACCTCAGTAAAGCAAGCCAGAGATGAAATGAAATGCTATTTAAACTTGCCTGTTTTAATCTCCAAGGAATTCCAGCTAAATCCAAGGAACTGAAGAAAAGGATGAGGCCCAAAATGCCCCATTATTTCCCTGTCAAGAAAATCTATCAAACCTGGTGCAGAGGAGTTAAATGTGTGACTCCCCCGGAGTCTGAATGGGCACGTTTCCTTCCATGTAGCCAACCCTGGAAATCTGGAATGTCCCCATGGGAGTGGTGGGCTGAGCAGACCACCTAGGACACGGCAGCTTCGTGCCTCTGAGGGAGCTGGGCACCTCCCTTCAGATGGGATCTGCTGCATCTCTCTTAGCATATGACAGAGGCTGGGCAACAAATCCCCCATCCTTCCAGAACAAGCCAAAATCTTGAGAAAACATCTTGGAACGACCGTCCCTTTTACAGAGGTGTAGGTATTGACTGTCTTGTTACCTGTGTGCACTGAGAAATTTTGGCATGACACAGGAGGGCAGGGTTTGGCCCCAGGCCTGCCCTTCAGCAACATATAAGAGTCACATTCTGCCCACAGCTGCAGTCAGGCAGCCCCAGTGGTCTCGCTGGTGTAACTGGGAGCAGAAGTGGGCTTGTGAAAGAGGAGGCAGATTGTCTCAGGGCAGAGATGGACATAACTGCTCTCAGCCCCGGCTCTGCGGCACCACTGGCATCACCAGCTGCAGCAATGTGTCCGGGGCAGGACTCAACAACATGAGAATTAATTTAAATTCACGGGATATTTTAAAGATAATAATAGATGTCGAGTTGCATCTTTTAGTTGTTTTGGAGCTTTGTGCTTTAAGTTTTTTACACAAGGATTAGCGGCTTGATTTTAAGAAAAAGGGAGGGGTTGGGAACCGGGATTCTTGCAGTCTCAGGAGTCCAGAAGCAGCAGCTTAAAGAAAAATACCAAATGTTGCAAGGCGGTAAGACTGAAAAATCCCACATTATTCTGCCATGGGGAATAAGTTTAACTCTATGAGAAACTATATGCAGAAAAGTAAGGAGGGAAAATGAAGAATAACTCCCCTATTTAAAACAAAGAGATACATTTGGGGAGGTTAGGCTGTAAATACATTAGCTTAGCTGGAATTTTGCCAGGACTTTGGGACTAATATCCATACTCTTATGAAAAGTGCTTGGGATAATGACTACAGGTATCTGAGGCCTCGGTGCTGTATCCAAGGCTAATTGAATTGAGTAGGCGTGTGTACTTGAGAAAACCAAAGGGAGGTTAGGTAGAAAAAGTGAAGAAGGTGAAAAAGAAAGCAAAGAACTGAAGCTGCAACACTCTGATAATTAACCGGAGTGAAGGCTCCTGGTCTGTCCTGCCAGATCATGCTGTGTGCTGGCTGAAAGCAAAGTGACAGGGGAGAGTGCTGTCACCCCGCTGCTCCTGTGGCCACCAATGCCACAGCTTGCAGCTGGTTCTCATCTGCTGAGCACCAGCCAAGGCTCTCTCAATTATGCTCTTGCTGCAGGAGCCATGCTCTCCAAAGCCTGCATGGCACAGGCTCCCTGCTGCACTCACGGCACCTCTGGAATCCTGCTCATCCCATAGCCAAGTCTGGTGTAGGGACAAGCCCAGCCATACCGTGTGCCATGTTCCACGTGCCACTTGCCACACTGATGGCTTGACAGCATGTTCTGGTGGCTGCTGCCTGCTCATCACAGCTGAAACAGTAACTCTGCATGACATCCCTCAGAGGCCCACCAGAAGAGAAGGGAGCAGTCCCCTCTCCCGCCCATGGGCGCAGTGCTGCGGGTCGGGAGGAACCTGGAATCTGCCTCACCCTCACGTCGTCCCACATGGAGATTTGACAGATCTCCACGCTGCTTTTCCTGAACACAAAACACACAGTGCCCAGAGAGAAAGCACGATTTCATTCACTGTGTGTGTGGGACACCTTGTGTGGTATCTGGGATGTGGTTTGCCCCAGGAAGGGCCCTGCAGCCGGGCAGAGCTGTGCTGCTGCCGAGCAATCCCATCCGAGCAGCAGCTCGGCTCCATGTCTCCACTGACTGCTCATTGAGACATATGTACTATAAATCCTCTAAAGTGAACCAGAGAGTCGTGTCTTCAGCCAAACCTTCGAAGGAATGAATACCATGAGCCTGGTGATTAGCTCAAGGATTAATGAGATGCACCACCTACCTTCACAAGGTATAATGAGAAAAAGTACCCAGTAACGTTTAAACATTGCACCTCCTTTCCTGACAATATCGGCATGTCAAAGTTGGGATAAAACTGTTTTGAATAAAAAATAAAGTATGTCTAAAATATTAAAAGAAAAAAGCTTAGTGCCTGCACACACAAAAGCAATGATCTAAGGGAAATCACCAGTTGCTGTTCTGTGAGGTATAAAAATAAACCCTTGTCTCCTTTACTTTTACATTCACTGACAAGTGACTATATTAGCATTAAGTGAAAAAGCAGATGAAAAGTAATGTCTTTTATTTAGCTCCTACCTGAAACATATTTAAGTTTCATGCAGCAAGTGAGATTGTGCACAGGGGTTTGAAATCATGTAATAAGACACTGCGTGACATTATCTGTCCACCCAGCAGTCGCTCCAGTAAGTAACACTGCCACTAAATCTTGGAAGGGAAGTTAACACAAATAACTTCACACTTCCCCCCTCCCTATTTTCTCAACCTTGTCAGTGTGTCTATCTGTATAAGATTTTGTACTCATTTTCCAAAGAAACCTGTTAGGATACCTGTCCATCAGCTAGTCCAACGTACTCATCTCATTTTTAATATGCCAAAAATGTTGAGCCATGTATTGTTTCTAAATGAAGCACATGTGTGCTGCAGAGTAGAAACAGAAATGTGCTGATACAGGAAACTCTACTTGTTTGTTAGCAGTGATATTGGAAAAAATCCATCTCTCCTAGCAGGACAATCTCATCATATTAAAAGTTATGGATTTCTTGCTTAAGCATTCTACACTAGCTGCAGAGCTGTATAAACTTGCTTCTGCTTATCAAGCGAGCCAACAATACACAAAAAGAAAATTTAACATCTTCTAACATTTCTGCCTTCATATGGGAGTTCTCCTGAAATGAGTTCTTCAATTATCCTGATGGATCTGTTTAGCGAGTTGGTACTGTTTCCTGGCTTATAAAAGCCAGTGCATTACTATGCAATACTGTGTATGTGGTATTGAAATGAGATCAACATCATTGCTTTACTACATTTTAAGCAGAAGTTAGCACAGATTATAAAAATCATAAAGACTTTGGAGTTAGATATTGTAGCAATGTGTTCTAAAACCTACACTGGTTTTCACTGGCAAATAATTAGACCTGTGTGAAAAATGAAGTGTTGGTGGTTTCCTTCTTAAATACCTAATGAGTATTAATCAATATTAAGCAAAGATTATCAGAGAATACATTTTATTTTTCTTTATCCTGGATAACAAAGGAAAAGGGATTTTAAAAAGAGGATAAAATGAATATTATTAATTTCAAAATATTACTGATTTTCAAAATAAAGTTGTAACATTACTCCTATGTGTAGGAGATAATATATAGCTCTATATATGAAATTCAGTTCAGGAAAAAAATCACTGCTACATCTGAGATTAACTGAATATGACATCCAAGAATGTTTCAGAGCATCATTTATTGGATTGACTGTGTTGTACAAGTATGCAAAATATTTATATCTTTAGTTCTCCAAATTATTAAGCTGCTAAGATTTGCCTGTGAACGGAAGTTTTAACAAAACAGTTTGTAGGTGTTCCCTCTGAACCCAATATCCTCAGCTCTGTGTTTGTGCATTTGCATGTGTGTGTGCATGCACAGATTTTTTAGTCCTTACACTGTAAAAAACTTTGGAATTGTTTGACCCTGTAAACACAAAATTCATGTCTCTCACCCTGGGACAAATACATTCTTTTTAAACGCAGCATATGGGCAGCCTTGGACTGATGTTAGTTTATTGTCACTGCTTGATAACATTTAATGGAAAAGATACAAGAGTGCCAAAGAATTTTAATTATTTTTGTGATAAAGTTATATGTTCGGCCTTGAAAAAGTGGAGATAATGCTGGGATTCATTATTATTCCCAGTGTGTTTAAACAGACGACACAGAATGCAAACAAAAGCAGATGAAATTTGAAAAGTATTATCAATATTGCAGATAGCAGATGCCCTTTCCAATCAGAACAAGCATATCTTCTATAGCAACTTTATGGTTGAGTAGTTTATTCATTTCTATTAGAAGGTTGTACGTTTCTAAAATATGTAGATGGTATCTAGAAAACCAACCAACCAGTAGGGTCATTTTGCTTGTTTTCCTAAATTTATTATTTCACTTTTGCAGGCTTGATCTGAGGTGCATTAACATGGGAGCGAAATCTTATTGTGTCAAATCCTATCTTGTATATGACCTTTCATGTGTTTTTGCTGTGGTTCTGAGAGGGAAATGCTAAGAGGTGTCTATTCTGCAGGGGTTTGCCAGGGTTGTATTTGTGCTGCTGTAATTAAAACTAGACCCATCTTCCTATAAAATTTTTCTTCTTCTTGGCCTTGATTGAAAAATTTTGCTGTTAGATGCAGCACCTAATTCACACATATTCTTTTAAGAGTCCCTGAGGCATAGACCCTCCTACCATGAGGTGGCCAGGGCAGTGTGCTGGAGCTGGGGAGCCAGCACGGACCCCCGAGCTCTGCTACACCCGGTCTGATGGCAGGACCAGGACCCCAAAGCACCCTGGGCACCCACCCGGCAGCAGGGAGGCTTTAAAAGCATTTCTGCACTCTTGCAGTAATATAACCAAACCAGTTATTTCTGTGTGATGTTTTTTGAGGTTTTCATTCCGTATTTTTCATTTTGAAAGAAAACAGCAAACATTTAAAATTATTTTACAGTAATTTACTGAACCCTAAGGCCACAATTCTGCAGTAGGTTACAACATCACAGGCTTTGATGGTAAAAATCGAGTGCTGATGCATTTCCACTGCAGAGAAATGGTGGAAGTGTAGATCTTCAGAAAATATATTCTACACGGTTTCCTGCTACCTGCTCACATGCCAATTATACTTTCAAGTTTGCATCTGAAATTCTTATCTGCCTAGTAACACCCTATCCTCTGAAATGTCTGTAGTCCACTTAGTCATATTTAGACATTAGTCATATTTAGAGCTGCACGTAAGTGGTTCTCTATATGCAAGCACACCAAGTAAGAATGTTCCACCAATCATTTTTAAAAATACAGATTCTCCTCCATGAAGGATTTGGGAGATGTTGCTTTGAGACCTTGATTTCAGGCATCAGTGGAAGAACAATGAATCCTTTTAAAAAATACACATAATCAGTGGTTGGGCAGTTATAAAAGCTAAACAAGAAGGCATGAGAAAAACCTATATGAATTAAACTGACATTTAATTGTAGCTAAATTCAGCCTCTGTGGGTTTTCCCCAGATGAAGGTCCAAAATGGCAGTAGACAGTTGTGTCCTTGAAGACTCTGAAGAAAGAAGCTTCTTCCTGGGGATGCACCAGCTGAGCCTGGACTCTGTCAACCTGACATCCCTGGTCCAAGGATCCCAGAAAAATGTGTGCGCTGGGAACAGGGAGAGGGAAGAAGAGGAGGAAGAGGAGGAGTCATCAAGGACTACATTTCCCACGATGCTCTTCAATCAACTCAGACTTGAAATCGGGCAGGTGTTGGGGTGTTCCACCCGGCTCTGGTGAGGTGACAGCAGCTACATTGTTCCCAGTCCTCGGGCTGTTCAAAGGTATTGTAAAGCTGTGCCATGAATGTGCTTGGAGTGTGAATTCAGGAAATGTAAACAGAGGATGATAGAATATGTAGCCCTTAGGACAGGTCCTAAAGGGCTCTGAAGTTTGGGAGCTTGCAGGGAGGATGAGGTTTAGGACATCCCATTTTTAAGTTGTGTTAGGAATATGTGCTGGTATCTTCACTATGGTGTGGGTTTTTTAATGTTGGTGCTGAACCCCACCTTGGGCTAGTCCTAAATTTCCTCTGAGTGGGATACAGTGCGTGTGAAACCTGAATGTAAGGTGTGACACCAAACCTCATGGCTCCTTCCCAGTTTTGTGCCCCGTGGCTGGTGGTGTGAGTGGGTGGAGAGGGTGCTGGCAGCTCCCCATGGCACAGAGCCGTGGGGAGGCAGAACCATGTGAGCGCTCTCCAGTGCCCTCGCGTGTGCTTCTCTTTCTTGCTTACGTGTATCCTTTACTCTTCCTGTCTTCTGTTACAGCCCCTAATGCACATCTAATATAATTTTATAGAGCAATATTACCCGACAAACACAAACAGGCGTCACTTGCCTCCTCCTGAGCGCTGCCCAGCCCACCCAAGGCTCTGAGATGTCGGAGCTCTTGCTGCATTTATGGTTGAGCAGCATCATCCCAGAGCATCCGTTACTTAGCAGACTTCCATAACGAATGCGCTCCATAAATATAAAAGCATTTCTAGAAAGTCAAGTGTCTGGATGTTATAAAAAGCGCTGCTGCTGAGTCATGCTCTTCCCAGCCCGCAGGAAATGGGCAGTGATTATTTCATGCCATTTTTTGTTGGGCTGAGATAACTTAAGGGAAAACGTGGCCACCAAAAGTGACAACCCATGCTGATCTGCTGCTCTGTGCTCGTGGTGCCATCTGTTAGCACATGTCAGTATAGGTATGGAGATGTATTGTACAGCAGACTTAAGTCTATATTTCAAAATTGCTGGGAAGCAAGAGCACACAAAGGAACTGTAATAAGTACAAAGTGTAATTAAATTTTGCTCTAAGAACTGCCATAGTCAGTTAAATCAGACCAGTTTAGATGTCATTATTTAGCCAATAGAGTAAATCTTATTTATAGAAGTCCAGGTCTGGCTCCACTTGTTTTCTGATAAGCAGTGGTAGGCTATTGACTTTAATGTACGATGCTTATAACGGAAAGATGCATAAATAAACATGGACAAAATGAGGGCAGGAGAGCACCACTAAATTATCTCTGCAATTGTTGGTGCCCTCAGCTTGGGCAAGGGCTTAGGCTTGGGTATCAATTCCTGTTTTCATTTTCTTCTTTTAATTGATCTCATGGAGCAACCATTATCAAAACAGTAAGGGAAAGGGATGGTCTCTTTAGGAACTGCTGACACTGCAGCTCTCTGCTGTTTCATCCAGGAGTCAGACAGCAAATGTGGAGAAGTAAGGGGTGAATTATACCCACCTGGGGAACAAAGGGGAGGATTTTTTTTCCGAATTTTAAAAATGAAGGAACTGCTGGAAGAAACTAAAGAGGTGGTATGTGACAGAACATAGGTAGAAGTAATATCCCCAGCAGATTTCCTGAGGAGGAGTCTGAAAAGCAACTGTGTGATACTGGAAAATTAAAGCAGCTGCAAATGGTAATGCACCAGAGCTCAGGTGTTCTGCATTGAGTTTTTGGTGGGGTCTCTGTTAGGCTCAAGTACAGTGTGTGAGAGAGAAAAGGTTCTGGTATTTTCAAGCCTTGTTCAAAACAGCAAACACGCGAAATCTTCAGAGAAGTTGCTGGCGTGTGATTTTCTTACTTTACTTTCCCACACTCCAAGGGCTCAAAAGGTTTGGATGACTGTCTGGATTTTTTGTGGTCTCTTAATTAAGCTAAAACCTGACCTCTGAATGTTTTGGAGCTTGCCAAACACAAATTCACATGAGTGAAGCAAGGAAGGGTTAAAGAGCTTGCTTCCCAGATATGTTCAGTTAATGCAGAGGGTTTCAGATGCTTGCTGCTGGCAGCTACCACTGCTTTCAGGTAAATGTGGTTGGGAGTGGGTTCAGGGTAGGACTGAGGTCCCTTATGGGAAGAGGAGGGAAACAGTGATTGCCACTGCCCTGGAAATTGTCTCCTTTGCCAGAGTGTGTGATCAGGGTCACTTCCCAGATCTGCTAGAGTGCTGTCCAAAACATTTTGTATGTGATTTTAATGGAAGGTGTTTAAAATCATGCATATTCTCTGTTCAATGAAAGAGGGACTGAAAACTGGAGAGAAATAAATGTCAGGGAGCCACAAGAGCATTTTCTGCCTGTGATAGTAGTTGGCCATGTGGGATGAGCAGTGGCCTCCACTGGAGTGCTTAATGCTTTGAGTAAGGAGAGGCCAAAGCTAGAGAAATCTTTGACTTCTTGAACTGCAGCTTGGCATTCAGTGTGTTTGAACACGAATTGTGTGTGACAGGATGGGCAAATTTTTATGTGTTATCCTGGTGTTAACCTGCAACAACTGCTTGACATCCCAAGGTCCTGGTTCCCACCACTCATTCACCTGCTTGAATGGGACTGTGAGGAGGGGAATGCACAGGGATTGCAAATCCGTGGATCACCAACAGTTTTCCTGCTGGCATGTGCAGTTTAACCCAGAGCAGCAGCAGATCTGTTGGTACCCAAGCAGGGCTGCTCTGGAGACCATAATCTGATGCTTGAAACTCAGTGAGGGCGACTGTGCTCTCCCAGCTGCCCATCACACATGGAGACAAACACTTGTGTAATGCCAGGATTCAGCTGCAAATTGTACGTGTGGTGGGGAAAACACTGTTGCTGTTTATGTGCAGAAAAATATAACCTAAAGGCCACAGAATGAAATATAATTTGTTAAAAACAGGGAATAGCATTGATTAAAATGAAAGCCAGTGTTCCAGCACTTTAGTGTGGAGAAGTATGTCCCCAGGTTCCTTGCACTTGCCCTGTGATTATACAATAGATTTTAAGTCTGTGATATCTACAAATCTACATCAAAATATATTCTATAGCTGTAGGAAACAGCTCTGAATTGTTAACCTTCTCTCCAGGTACTGGAGGTAACACACTGTGAGATTAGATGTATATTTTCTTCAAGATATACCACCCATCGAGGAGTCCATATTTACATCTTTTGTTGATATTTTTTATAGATTAAAAGAGTCTCTTTTCTGGTGATAATTCTGCTAAGTACTGTAATTTGCCGCCACTAATATTTGTCTGAGTCCTAGTTTGCAAAATATATTTGAAACCACTTTATAAAGTCTCATAATTGCTTCTTTGTAGAGCTGGTATAATGAGTAGTTTCTTTATCCAGCCTTTATCCTGTTAACCTTAGAGGTGAGCGACTGCTTGCTGGAGTAGTTGGGGAATGTCTTAGCACTGTTGAGCCATTTAATTTCACTACTAATTTCATAGTGGTGACACAGAATTGGCTATGAGCAAGCTCGCAGTTATTTCAAGGGTTTTCAGTTAGCATTGAATCAGGACCTGATTCACTAAAATGAAATTGAAATAAATGCACATGTAGATGATTTTTTTTAATGCATAAATTGATCTGCATTTATGTGCCCAATCCACATTAAAACATTGACCTGCTCTTGAAGGATGGGAGCTCAGCATATAAAGCAGCTCTAGCATTGCAAATGAGAACTTGCACCACTGCGCTGGGGGTTCGTTCTCCGCTTCCTTTACTGCTGCTCTTGTCCCATCTACAGGGAACCTCCTTGGTTATCCAAATCTTACTTAGAGCTTCCTGGAAAATGCAGATTCATGTTTTTCAGTTTCTTTTGGCCACTTTTACAGGCAGCAATCAGTGTGCTGTGCTATTCAGCAAGTAGGGTGGCTTCCAGGCTTGCTCTTTCTGCAGGAACACATTCCTGTTACTCTGCTGCTTGCTTTAGATGAGCAAAGCTGCCCTCTGCAAAACTTGTCTTTTCTCCAAAATTGCTGGGGAGTTGTTTTGTTTCTTAAATCAAAATTCATTTCAGCCCAGAGCTGGCTGCATTTCAGGGGGGAGGTTGTTCGTTTTTGTGAATATAGCCTAAAGTGTGTGTGTGTGTGTGTGTGTAATTTTGCTGTTTCCATCCTGTTGCTTTTGCTATTACTGTAACAGTTGGATGATCTGAAAGAAGTTTGATTTGAGGGTCACTAAACATGAGAGAGAAAACTTTTAGTTTGGCATATGAAAGTATTTATGGCATGTACTTAGGAAATTCTACCACTGTTTAATCTTAAGTATGCATATAATTATAAAGAGGGTAAGAAAAACATTTGATGGAACCCTGGGGATTACAGGTGCATCCAAAAGTTGAAATTTAAGTAGTTTATTAAATGCACTCTGCCCACAAATCATCCCTGTGAGAAGAGAGCTATGGCAGATGCTCACCTGCACTTCGACATGGGCAGTGATGATACCTGACAGTGATCACTGCTGAAAAGGGACATGTGGGGTGATGGAGCAGCAAGACCCTGCTGTTCCCCAGTGTCCCAGTGCCAGAGACCCTTGGACAATGCTGAGCTCCCCCTGGGGCTGCCTTGGGGTCTCTCTGCTTCATCCCACCACCTTCCCTTTCTGAGCTGCCAAATGCTGTTCTGGTAGCTGAGCCCTGGTGCAGTCACCTGCCTGGGAAACTGCCAGAGGAAATGGGCTTTACTGGGGAGCTGTGGCTGCATGGCAGGGAGAGGGGACTGGGGTGTTCTTGTGGGACTGGTTTTATCTCTGTGCATTTTGCATAGGTATCTAACTAGTGCAGCATGTACCTCCAAGCTGTGGTGGAGCAGTGTGCTGATGCCAGCCTCTCCGATGCACAGCTATGTGCACCTGGGACATTGCAGGCATTTTGTCACCCAGAGGTCATCACTGCTAAATATTAAGGGTGAATTTTGCACTGAAATGCAGAGTTATGATTGTGCACTTCGCTTGATCTTCCAATGCTTCTGTCGTTCGTGACATTGTCATTTAATGTGGACATTCATTTGTCACATGTCTGGACCTGTCTGGGAAGCATTTTCAATGGCTGCACTCTCAATTCAGGTCTGTTCTCTCTCGTAGAATCTAAGCAAAAGTTGATAGCATTTGAAATTTAATCAGGTTGGTATTGTGCAATTTGTCTCTTACAAAATTTCAGTAGCTTTTTTTGCACACTTTCCTGTTTAAAAGGAATTCTCAAAAGCCTGGAATTGGAGGCACATGTCTGTCCATGCATCATGGCAGACTGCACTTCTAGTTCTTTTAATCTGAGTTTGATCTCTTCTGTGAAACATATCCTCAAATGTGGAACTTGCTACATCTGGCTTGTATAAAATTCATAAGTAGGAGCCTTTCCTTCATAACTAGGATAATTTTCTGTTAACTGTAAGAAGTAGGGAAGGACTAAAGATGGCTTACATATAAAGACTTTATAGTACTAGTAAGGCTAAGAGAGAATTCCTATCTTTGTGGTACTTTTTTTTTATTACTAGGACCAAATTTATGCCAGTATATAGGATAGGTTCCTAAACTGTAATCCAGTGTTGGGTCCACATCCAAAATTTTACTTATATCATCCCAGTCATTAGGACCCCCATGATCTAGTTTTTCTCTACAGTGCAGAGTGACAATACTGCCCAGACGGACCCCAAATGCAAGCAGTAAAAACCATTTTTTAATGCCTCTTCCCCACCTTTGTCAGACATTTATTTTAAACGTCTGGTCTTGAAAATCAGAACCTGCACACAATTTCCTTATTGCCCCATCCTGAAATTCCCCTCCCCTCTGACCAGTCTGTTTTCCAAAATACTCTTGGTCCTTCCAAAAAGACGGTTTTATTCTTCTAAGTTTCAGATTTAAAATCTGGATGAGTGAGAGATCTGGGATGAGAGATGCATTAGCAGAACTGATTTCTCTTGTTACCAGTTCAAAAGGCTTCAGTATGCAGCACAAATGATTCATAAGTATCCATTGTTCAGAGTTCAGGATAAAGAGTTCAGAATCAAAGCTCTGCTTTAATGTGCGCTCATGCATTTCTTTTTTCAGTAAGAGCATTCTCTTCATATATATAGCAAATGAAATTCAAACTTGTTTAAGCTGCAGTTCTGGTAAATTGCTCTGCCTCTGAAGTTAGCTTAGAATATCATGAGAGTTATAGAAACCGTTACAGATTTTGCTAGTATTGCAAAAACTTAGTGCTTAGTTATAATCAAGGAAGAACTGTTTAATAAATAGAACAGGAAAACAAGCGATCACCTCCTGTTTTTCCTGGGTTTGGACCTCACGTCAGCCCTGCTGGCAGATCCTGAGAGCACAGCCACACAGGATTTGGGCTGTTGGTGATTTTCGTACTGGCCCTTCCCAAGGGGAGAGACAGCAAAGGCTTCTTTATGAGCAGATTTTTGCATGGGAATGCTCGGTGACAGTCAGAGGGCAGTGATTAAGAGGTATTCTGATGTCTAGATATTTGTCCAAATGTTTGTCATCGTGCAAACTGTGCCCAATATTGCTTCTTTCAGAGCCTGCTTTATCTCTCATTTTAATGTTTCATAGATCCGAGGTCCTGTCACTGCTGCAGTACTGTGTTTTCTCCTGGCATCTTGTATCATGGCTGAGCATACTGAATGGGCTCTCTAAAACCTTTCTTATCAATGGAGTACAACAAGCCCAATGCAATCATCCTTTCAATTATCTTCTTCATCTCAAGTGTCACCAGATAAGTACTGGCATAGTATTCTTGGAACATTTCTGATATTGTTCCTTGCTTTTTTGGCTATAAATGTATGAATATGGGATAAAGATTTAGATATCTCATGTTTTACTCTCATTATGCACAGACAAAACTACGCTTATCTCCTAAAAGATTCTTTTTCCCCAATCTCTTCAGTTTGAACGCTCTTTAGGGTCTGGGTGATGATTAGAATACTTGGCTAACTCTCGTGTTGCAGTGGGAGTCGTGCCCTCTGGGATCAGGGGAACAGCCAGAGAGTCTGTTCAGTGTTGTGCAGCCTCCGAAATCGGCTTGATGTGGAGGTGACCTTGCAGTGGGTTACAGGACAGGACTCCCCAGATGGGACTTTGTACATTACGAGTCCCGAGTAAGTGGCTCAAGCTCTGCTTGCTCAGTCCTGGAGAGGCTTTCTGAGAGTTCAGTGCTGTCGGGGGGGGGGGAAGAAGGCTTTACTTTGTTTACCTCAATTTATTTTTACCTGGAGAATGAAATTTGACTCCATTAAACTACAGGTCTTTCTGAACTCTTTATGTTCAGGAGACACTTGTGAACAGACTGAAGAAACGAGGTCTCCTCTGTGCTCTGGAGATTCTCCACCTTCTGTTCATTTTGAGGTGTACAAGGTGTTCCTTTGAGTGCCCCATGTGCTTAGTGCTGTGCAGGTGGTGATTCCCTCTGAACTGATGTTGGTATCTCTTCCCGGGTACATCATTTTCGTCTGGTGCCAGCAGAGAGGCGTCCTTGTCACAGTGGAGGAGGGCAGAAGGGGGATTGTAGACCCTCCTGTGCTGAACTGTGGCTGTTGGAGGGTGGAGTGCACTCGGTGCTGCATGGAAGCTCTTGGGCTCACTGAATGTGGCCTTGGGCTCCTGTTTGGAGACTGAAGGAGCAGGAAGAGATGGCAGCTGATGGTGGGTCCCAGCTGCAGGATCACTAGACAGTTCATGGATGGGATGTTAAAGGGATAAGAGGCTAGTCTAGGATCTGTGTGTCTGTGAACAGGGAATCTGGGAACTGGAAGATCTGGGGATTTAGCACTTTTCCTGCATGACCTCCCTGGGCTTAAGAAGTTGTATAAAGTTTCCAGGATATTTGTGACAAGAGCAGTTTATGTTACTAAACACCAGCACTCACAACTGTGAGTCAGGCTCCCCACAAATATGATGTTGGCTTATGAGAAAGGTTTTTTTATTTTAAAGTGATTTTTGTTTGTCACTTTGTCACTTGGAGACAATTAGATTATTTTGGCAATATTCTTGAAGTTGTCTCTACAATTAGGAGAGCTCAAAACACTTTTAAATTTAAGGAATTAATTGTGGTGTAATTATGAAGAGCTTTAGGAATAACACCAAATATAGCAATGTGTGTGAATCCTGCGCACTGGCAAATAGGAGATTAGTGTTGGAACAAGAGAGGAATGTAGGCTTTGGTTCAAAGAGTCATTTTAAAGGGAAATTACTGAAAATAAAGTGTGATGAAAAACAATGATTCTAATGAAGGACAAAACCCATCCATTGTAGTCCAGACATACTTTGTTATTAACCATTATAAAGTTGTGGGGGTGCAGCAATGGTGACAGAAAACCCAGGCTAGTAAGAGAGCAGATACAACTGCAATCTCTTCATTAAAAAAATGTTTCATGGTTGCACACAGCCACAAAAAATACATTTTCATGCTTATAGATTTCAAGCATTTTTGAAAGTCACACAATTGTTTTGCTGATTTAAGTTCTAAATTGATGGAAATACAATGGGAAAGAAGTAAGGGGCAACCTGGGAGAAGAGGAGCCAGGCTTTTCAAGGAAACATTGAAGTATTGCACTGATTGCTGTGAAAATTCATTTCAATTCTGCCTCATTTCTTCATTAAGCGTGTTAAAGCAGTTCTTTCCTGGGTTAGCTTCTGCAGCACTCTCAGTCTGACTTCAGGGGAAGTGGTTTTAAGGACATGGGACAATTTGCATGAAGTTGTGCTCCTTCACTGCAAGAACAGTTACTCCAGATTGGTGCTGATGGAAAAGAGAAGAATTTAGGCTACAGAGTTACATCAGCCTTGCATAAATGTAGTGACTTCACACATCGTTTAGTAAGAACTGCAACAGGTGAGTTTTTGTAACCTTGCAAATAAGTGACCTGAAATACTGAGTTCTGGGTTGTGATTTAGGAGTTGTAAGCAATTCCTTTATGAGGATTTTGAATGAGCTTGTTTTCCATTTGGAGATCCAAGAAACACAGTAAACTCTGACACTCAGAAGTGACTTGCACCAAGTCCTGTGCAGGAACCAAAACAACCCTCAAATCCTCTTCCTGAAACAAAGTCTTGTTGACTTTGGTTTCAGAATGTTTACTTGAAGGAATAGAGTTAAATGTGTTACTTTTCCTCCCAGATGTCTAAAGTTTTGCAGCAAATATTGGCAAGCCAGAAAGCATTACTTAAAAAAGTTGTTTGCTGTTAGATGTGTCTGTCTGGTTTATGGATAGGTCTTGGTCTAAATTGAAAGGAGAGCTCACTATTGGCACGTTGATCTTACCAGTCACTTTTGGTTTAATGTAGATATGACATCACCTGGAAAGATCATAATAAAAATAGATTGCAATTTATCGTCATTTCCTAAAAGACATTTATATTTGAATGAAACAGAGTAAGCAAAGTAAGGTGAGAGATACCATCTTTGGTTTGCTGCCATGGCATGTTTTGAGTCCCCTGTTGTGGTGTCTGTTGTATTCAGGCATTTCCTAATATCTTAAGCATCTCTCTGCACAGCACTGAGCAACTGCTATCTCGTGGTGGTGGAACTAAAAATCAAAGATCAAATTGGAAGATCAGAAATACTATGTAATGTAACTAATTCTTGGGGGAAATTCAGGAAACTATGTCTTGCAGCTCCTATAGCAATTTTACTCTTCCTCACCACCTTTTTTCCTCCTAAAACTGCTTGAGCAGTAAACACACAGTTGAACACTCGGGTATTTCCTTGCTTGGCAAAGCCAATAAATCCCCCAGGTAGCAAATGGCAGTGTGTTGGTAGCCAGAATGAAAATCTGATGTGACAGTCATGTAGGAATGTGATCACTTAAAGAAATGCAGGCACTGCTGCCTAAGATAGCTCTGAGACTGGGAACTTGGATTCTGTACTCTCTACTTGAAGTCTCTACTCTGCCATAGTTGGTTTTTTTTGTTGTTGTTTTTTGGGATTTTTTTGTTTGTTTTGTTTTGTTTTACATTAGGGAAAACCAAAACCTGCATGTTGTTCTGCAGTTCTGGTAAATTGTTTAATGGCCATCCCTCACAGATGTTTATGAGGATTGAGGTTTTAATAACGGCAAAGTGTTTGAAATAATCCTGCTCAGAAGAAGTCCTCACTCAGACTTCTTGAAGGTGTGGCTAGGACCTTGCAGAAGCATTCCCAAAGAAACTGGTCTCTTACATTACACAGTGACAGAGCAAGCTGGGAAATGGAGGGATCTGTTCAGTGTGGGGACACAGTTCATCCTGCTGTCTAGCTCCTCTGGGATTTTCCCACTCTGGAGCCCCTTGCAGCCTCTATGGGGGCTTCTGTTCCTGCCAGCCAAGGGAGGAAGGATGCTTGCCCATCTCTAAGCCAGGGTGTGCTCTCCTGTCCCTCTTCCCTCTGTGTGGCACATGCAGCATTTTCATAGCAGGTGGAAAGGTTTAAAGTTACTGAGCCAATGATCAGCATCTGAGAAGGTGCTTAACCAAAGTGTGTTTTCTTTGATTGTCTTGTGTTCTTTAATAAATTTCATTAATTAATGAAACTGACTCCTCTGTGCGGTACATTGGAAGAATTGCTATTCTACCTCGCTGTATAATCATTATCACCACTAATGAGTGTGTTATTCTGTTACCAGTATTAATCTAACAAAAGAAACAAATACCTGGCCTGTGCTGTGATGCAGGAGTCAGTAGGTTAAATGCTCACCCTGTGAATTGTGATAAACCACAGCCAGAGCATGACTGGGGGGCTGCTTTTAGAGACCCTCAACATGTGGGGGTGTACAATGCACAATCAGCTGTCCTTGCTGGTTGTGTGATGCTGCTTTTGTGAATGGTCCTTCTTCCCTGGCTTTTGGAATCAGCACCTCCCTGAGGATAAAATGCAGAGCAAATCAGTTAGGCACAGCGGAAGATGGGGCATTTTTATACTTTGCCTTTTCATTTAGATTTGATTCCTTAGAAAAGCTGCTTAAATGGTGTTACAACTGCTTTGATATGGACTCTTAATTATGAAAAGGTAGCACCAGTAAATAGTGTTAGGTGAAAAGAGCATGGAGGGGAGAGGCAATGGTAGTCTTGGCTATCAGTATGTCAAAAGGATGAGTCCAGAAGACACGCTCGGTGTTACAAATTTCTTGTGAAGCCCATGGCAAAGCTATTTTAGCAGCTCTCCAGAAAGGGATGTATGTCAGTTGTATTGGAGTTCCTTGAGGGAATAGATTTAGCACACAGAGGGGAGGAGAGGCTGAAGTGAGGCATCTGTCATTTTCTTCCACTGTTTATGATCCTTTAAAATAAAGATGAAAATTAAAGGAATGTGTTTCTCTCATATCAAGAGTTCTTATGTTCTTCTTTAACTGGCCTCACGCAGAAGATTTTGGCTGGCTTAGCTGGTTGTAATTTTTGTGGTGTGCAGCTCTCGTTGGCTTCCCCTGTACCAAACACACACGAGCTATTCCTTTGCTGTGGGTGGTACGGAGCAAACAGCTGTGCGTGTGTTGCACTGAATTTAATGTGCATCATGGTAACAGAGGAATCAGCCTGAGAGGAGACTTCTTTTGCAATGCTGTTGGCTTTGGGTTTATATTCTTTATTAGCTATCAGAGCGTTTTCATTATTGTGGCTATTGGTTAGACCCCCTCTAACTCCAGTAAAACCAAGAGACACCGAGTTGCAACACTTGCAATATGCAGTGTGCACACACAACCTGGATCAACCTAATTTCAGCATAGCAAACACAAAACAAAAGCTGTATATGACTTCTTAGCCTTTGTGCACATCTGCATTATTATAAATGCTAATATAATTCTGCAATGATAAATAATTAAACAATTATGGTCATGAATCAATAAGTTTAGCACATTTTTTTCATCAGCAAATTGTACTGTATAAACAAGAAATATAAATTACCAAGTCTAATTTTCAGTGAAAATTGTAAGCATTTTATATCTAATAATTAAAAAAGTATTAGAATTCAATGTAAGATGCTTAGAACTTTAAAATTTTCTGGTTTTAACCAAACACCATTAAATTGTCATGTTTTATGTTTCTGAATCTGATTAACATTTTGAGATCTGACTTTTGGAATCATTCTCTTTGTTTTCCTCTGCTAAAACCCCCTCTCTCAACCTCTGGTTTCTCCTAAACACAGTTTATCAGCTTGAAGCCAGCTTTGGTTGACCTCATTATGTTGCCTTTAAGAAAATACAGTGTTTAAAGAAAAACATTCAAGTACCTTTCTTCTAAGATTTTGAAAGATCTAGCTATTTTTATCATATACTAAGCACTTTGCTGCACAAGGTGCAACATGGAGGCAGGGAGAAGAAGAAGCTTTTACAACTCTATTTGCATTCAATCAGGGTTGCAGGGTTACCTGTAATCTTTCCCACTCTCAGATCTTTGGCAGTTGTAAAGAATCTATCACCCCAAGTACTGGCACTTAACTATATAGTTTTAAAATAATCTTGAGTGAAAAATAGTGTATTTGCAGAAAAAAAGCTGTGTTTGATTTTTTTTTTTTTTTTTTTTAGAAGTTGTGTATGTTTTCTATGCTGAACATCTTGCATGAACTAAGCATTTGCCATGAAGGAAGTTACTGCAGAATAGCTGTTCCTGCCTGCTGCTCCACGGTTGTGCTTTTTCCTGGGAAAATGCTTGACCTGCTTCTACTGTGTGTTGCACTAAAGACAAAAACCCTGTTTAGACTTAGCCAGGGCATTTTAGATCAGGAAATTGGAAAAGCCAGCAGTTTCAGGATGGTGCTTGGCATTGCAGCACCAGGTCTGAGGGGCAGACATTGGCACCAGGTGCCCATCCCTGTGGTGACAAGGGATTTCTGGAACCCTCTCCCCAGCAGCCAGAGAGCTCTGTGCTGACCTGCAGGGTCATCCTCCCATGGTATCAGTCTAACATGGGCTCATCCTCCTGGTATCAGTCTAAAGCAGAGCTGGTGGGGCTGGTTGGTTGGAGGCACTGAATTTTGCTGCATCACTGTGCTGGAAAAGCTTCTCCTTTGTGGGAAAACTCAGTGAGCCAATAAACTGGTATTTATCTGTCTCCCATGTGTGTGGTGGTGTGAACGAGTCACAGCAGTCATCCTTCGTGGTGGCCCCATCTGCCATTCCTCCACAAATAATCCAAGAGAACCTGCAAAACGAAGGATGTGAAAAAGACACAACCCTTCAGAAAATAGGAGAAAGCAGGAAGAGGATTTGATACAGTAGAGCAGGTGCTGTGACCTGTGGAAGGTAGCTTCACCAGGCCTGGCACAATATCCTGGGGTCTAAGATGAGTTTGTCTGGCTCCATATGGAAGCTCGTAGTGTTAGAGGAGAGACTCCATCCACTGAAGTGTTAAAGTTTATTTGCAGGGGTTTTTTTTACTGACTAGAAGCCTCAGGAATCTCCATCAAGCTGGGAGATCAAGGACTCTTATTCTCAGTTTTACTGCTCGCTGGCAAGCAATTAGTTATTTGTATTACAGAAAGGCCTCACAAAGATAGTATGTTTAGAAATGTAAGCAAGTATTTGCCTTGGCGGGGGGGGGGGGGGAAGAAAAAAATATTTTCTTCACCTTCTTGTCTTTATCTCCCTTTTTGTTTACCCTGTCTTCCTACTTTTGATGAATAAGAGAAAGAAAACTACATATGGAGTCTGAAGATCTTTACTTTGAGTTTCTTCCTCATGCTGCTGCATCTGCTCATCTTCTCCTTGCTTTCCCAGTGCGCCGTGTTTCCATTTGTGGGTGTAAGTGTCTTTGCCTCTGATGCCAATGTCACTCTTCTTGTGGCAACCAGATTTTGTTTTACTGTATGGCTCTTAGCAACATGTTTCCTGCATTCTGCTCACTCTGTTGAGTTCACACTTTGAGAGTCTAGAGATATAGATTGCTCTGCTTTCACATATATGGTTCTGTCAAAACAATTACAGTTGAATCTTGGAACGTGTTCCTTTTCCTCGTGCAGAGTTACTGAGTTTGGGTTTCCCTCTGAAGCCAGTCTGCATTGACCATCCCTGTCCTCAGTGAATCCCATACAACCCCTATTCTCGGATACAAATTTAAAATGTTTGCAGAAAATTTTATACATCCATTAACTGGACTTTTTTTTAGGTCACTGAAAATTGTATATTAATTTTCGAGTTACAGAACATGTATTTAAAGGTACCGATGTGATAAAAGTCTTAACACTTAAGTGGTGGGGCAAAACCAGAAAATTCTCGTTTTCCTTTATGATAAATTAGTAGAACCTGTGGAGAAGTAGTAATGCAATCATACATTTAGCATATTTCATTTTTTTTAAATGTACCTACATTTAAAACACTCAGATTCCACCTATGAAACTGGATTACAAGATGCACAGCAGATTTAAAAATATTTTAGAGATGTTGTTTTCATGCTTCAAGTCCTTGAAAAGCCAAATACACTCACTTCTGAAACTAAATCTTAGTTTTCACTGTAAAAAAAAAAGAAAGAAAAATGTTTAATAGCACATATGGCATAATTTCATGTGACATCTGTTTTGTAACAAACAATATTTAGCTCACTTATTTGCTGAATGATACAGTACATGCTGCAAACAAAAAGTCCAATGAACAGTTTTACATAGTTTGTAATATATCAATGTTTATCGCAAAAGAATGCAAAACTTAAACATTTAAGCATGTTATTGATTGTAATATGCAAAACATCGATTACTGCATGCTGCCAATGCAAGGAAAGTCTACAGCATGCCTTATGGGGTATGAAAATTAGGTGGATTTCTGAAAGAATAACTGTTGTCCTATCACTGGTGACATTTAGGCTTATGCCCCCTCCACCTAATTTGTGTCATCTTCCAGGAGACAGCTGTCAATATATTTAGGATGGTTTAGCTCATAACAGCAGAAATGGTGAGAGCCTATTGGCTTAATTGCATGGAGTGATTGATTCTAATGGAAACAACATTTAGAAACTCAAAATGCACTTTCTGTTGGCAGATCTAATAGAATATCATAATGAATTGGAGCATCAGGCGTATAGTGTACTTTCTGCAAGGCCTGAAAAGGACAGCCATGGGGTTTTATGTTGGTTTTTAAATTTGATTTTATTGTTTAAATTATTTGTTTAAATAATAAAACCAAGCCATCCTAGAAACATAGTCGGATGGAAACCAGAACATCAGAATGATGCTGAAACCACACACAGATACAGCAAGTGGCAAAGGAAGGCTGTGTTCAGGTAAATTGGCTGAAGGCACTGAAATAAACATTAGCAACTGCAGTGCTGTGAAATGGCATGAGATTCCTGTGCCTGGTGCCATGATGCACTTTGGAAGGACGTGCTGAAAGCAAACTGCTGTGGGGACTCACAGGGGTGCTGTGCACTCCGCTGGATGATTTCAGCTCCCATGAACCCCAGACACTTTCTGGAAGCACGAGGGCTCTTGCAGACCATGGTCCCTGCTGGGCTGAAGTGCCCTGAGCCTGGACTGGTGGGTGCCTGCACTTGGAGCAGAGCAGCGGCTCTGCCTCTGGGATGCTCCTCCGCGCCTCTGTGTGTGGCCAGATCCCTGTGGGGTGCCCCCGTGGTGGTTTGCCTGGATGTATGGGCAGGAGGCTTGTCTGGGGGAGGTGCTCTGGTGTTGC
This sequence comes from Corvus hawaiiensis, assembly GCF_020740725.1. Lineage (NCBI taxonomy): Eukaryota > Metazoa > Chordata > Aves > Passeriformes > Corvidae > Corvus > Corvus hawaiiensis. The sequence continues at coordinate 15,002,284 of NC_063224.1, forward strand.
AGGACATTACCCTGCCCGGACAGATGAAGGAAAGCCTGTGCCAGCTCCCTTTTCCCTGGGATAGCAGCAAAAGTTCCAGAGCAGTTGCTCTACATTAACTCTCTTGTCTTCTGGCAGTTTTGCACAATAACCTCTTGCCTTTACAGGCTCAGTCAAACTGTAAGTGCCTCTGTCTCTAGTCTGGGGTTTCTCTTACTCCCTTTCTTTCTCTCTTCAAAACACTTTATAAGAATCCTGTTGTTTTCTTCTTCCTGTTGTGATTTCTCAGAGACATTTTACTCTTTCCTGAGAATCTGTATGGAAAGTCAGGATTACAAAATCTTCTGCTTCACTGAAGATGCTGTGCTGTTTGGCCAGAAGCTACTGACATAGTTTTATCTTTTCGTTTTCTACTCTAAGACCTAGAAAAGTGTAGGTTCTAGGGGGATTAAGGTGTGGTTACAGATTAAATGGTTTTTTCCCCCCCTTTTCCATAATTAGAAAGGTATGAAGAATCGGATGCAAGATTGAACAGTGTAAATCCTCCAAAATTAAAAACATTTCAGAACAGGAATAAATATTAATAAATTGGATGCATAATGAAATGCTGTAGATATGTAAGGGGAAAAGCAAGTGGGAAAGAAGGGAAGATTTTTATAGACCTTAATTACAGCAGGGTTGTTAGTAAATTTACTGAATTGTAAATGTAAAAGATTCGGATGGCCTGAGTAAAACCACATATTTAAGCCTTCTAAATGAACATTTCTGTTTTTTTGAGTAATTTGTACCATCTGTGTCAAAATTCTGAGCCTAAGAAGAAAAAGCAGTGGAACAAATGTTGGTTCCATAAAACAGTCCTAGTTCATTGTTGAAATTGTCACACATTAACATTGCAGGCCATCTGGGTAGACAAAAGACTCTAACCAGATTGCTAAGACGATTTTATTGGTCTGGTATTAATCAGAATGTGGCATAATATTTAAGCAGAAAAAATGATGAGGTGAAGTGGAGTGCCTTTAACTGTCCTAACTGTATTGTAGTTGCACAATAGTCGTATTCCACCATAGAGCACTGTGTTTCTAAGCAGAGATCCTAATTCTGAAATGTAAATAACAAGCTATGTGATATTTCCAATTTATAGTTTAAAATAAAATATGAAACTTAAAAAAAGTAATGACTGTTGGCATATTGCAATGTGGAGATTTAAAGGCCACAGCATGGTTGTATTAAATTGCGGTATACCCACAATCATGTTGGAATTAACTTTAATTTCTTTTTGTAACATTGTAAATCAGATTACACTTCATCTCAAAGAATCCAGAACTCGTGATTTACAATTGATTTTCTACATTTTGAATCTCTGCACAATGCAGCAGCTTGCCTTCTCCCCGGGATCTAGTGATGGTGGGTATGTATGTGCATGTATGTGAATGTTACGTTTGCTCTTGAAAATCTTCATCTGTTTTCTCACCTTTCACAGAAAATTGGAAAAGTCTCACTTTTTAATATTCACCATGATCTTCCCCCTCTTTCTAGTTTCCCCCATTGATTCTCAAAAAGACAGTGGGTATGTTTGTGTACGTCTCCCCTCTTTACCTCCCCTTTGAAAACCTTGTCTGCCCTCCTGTGCTGAATCTGACCTCAGCAATGCCTCAGCACACGGAGACACCTCCAAGCACTATGGGAAGCCTTGTCTGGGGAACATTTCACACTTTCTGCGATGTGTTTGCTGTGAAAGTTACCTTCTGAGGGAGGCAGGTGGTGGAGAGCCTGATGGAGCTGCAGGCAGGGCTCCCTCCAAACCTGCCTCATGTGGAGACCAAGGGTCTGGCAAGGTGGGCATGGGGACTCCACCATCAGGCTCAGGTGTAGATCTGCCCTGTCTCTTGCTCAGGGAGGCTGGGCAGTGGGGATGGTCCCTCCCTGCAGCAGACATTGCTGCCCTGGTCCCACTCTGTTCCCAGGGCTGGGAGAGCCCAGCTGCACCTCTGTGCTGCCCTCAGAGCCTGCATGGCCATCACTGCTTGAATGCAAGGCTCGACTGCCAGCTGGGATTCATACAGAGGCCAGAGATTTTCCTATTTATAAAATATTTCTGGTCTTGATTATTATATAGAGTGCATTCTGTGGAAGCAGCTGTAGCACACTCCTGTGCCATTTTTTCCCAAAGTAATAGTACAATAGTATTGGGGTAATTAAACAGGGCATCTGATTCAGTTAAATAGCACAGATGCCAAACTAATTTAGAATATTTTTGCTTTTTGACTTCTGTTTTAAGTTATTAATCTGAGAGCAAGGTGAAATAGGAGGAAAAAAGAAACTGTGAAAGAGGGATGGAGACTGAAGGAGTGGGGTCAAAAGCAGGATTATGGTCTCAGTTGTTTTTCCTCAGTTTTAGCAGGAGAGAAATGAAGGTTAGGGCAGTCAGACCAAAACATGAGGTTGGAAGGCAACCAAGATTTGGACCAAGAAGTCACAGACTGTGGCCAGCATTTGGACAGTGAAAAGTTCTCTGGCTCATGGCAGGGCCATGAGGCTGAGGAGAGCTGTTCATGGTCCGAGGGGTCTGCCCAGGGCCGTGCTGGGCATTTGCTTTGTGCCAGACTTCTCTCCTTGAAAGATCTGGAACTGAGCAATAACAACTGAGCCCTCCAAGCTCTGTGAGCTGAGTTCATTGCCTGGGCAGGAGCAGATCCTTAGGAGAGGTCCTGGTTAATGTCTTAATACTTTCTGTTTGAATTACTCATTGCTCAGGCTTCAGAGTGTTTGGGAGATGGGTGGCCCAAAGGCACATACAATGTCCTTGTCTCTGGCTGACCATGATCCCTTGGGAGTATCTCTCATGGGCCACTGTTTGTTTGTGACAGACCCACAGAGTGTTTTTCTGGAGATGAGGTGATCTTAACTCTGATGGAGAGAGAGTATTTCTAAGCATGAATACCTTGGGTAATCATGTTGCTTGATGCTCTGGTGATATGCTGCTTGGCATAAACCTTAAAGGGGATTTTCCAACTTTACCAGCACATTTGGGTGTGGTTTTTTTTTTTTTTTTCCTTTCTCTCAGTTCTCATTAATCTTCATTTGAATGTTTAGAAATGCTAAATGCTGGTGTTAAAAGATGACTGAAATCTTTGCTATTTGATTAAAGATTTTTCATGGTTTTGCCTATTTAATAAAAAAAAATTCAACCATTGCTGGGGAATTATGCAGTACAGTGTAAAGTATGCCTAATTAAACAAAGCATTTGGTATTGTCAGTCTCAGAGTGCTGGCCTGGTGCTTGATGACAGACAGCAATGGTGAGGAAATGTCACCACAGCCACACCAGTGTTGCGCTATCAGCCACATACAAGTGAAATGCAGATTAAAATGCTATTAACATAGCCAATTAAACATCGGCATAAACAAACCAGTTAAATCAATAATGCTGCTGTGTCACAGAGCTGGTGCTTTGCTGTGGCTCACTTTGCCCATCTGAGGACTGCCCAGAACTGCAGACATGAAGCCAAGATGTTTTGGATGTCAGTGGTGATGATATTTGCCCAGAACAAGGGCTAACCACACCTTCACAGCATCAACTCAGCAAAGCCATACTGGGGGTAGAAAATTACTTTCTTTCCTAAATAAAAAATGGTTGTTTTCTTTTCCTTCTCTCAGAATCCATTTTTTACTGTTGCTTTTGACATACATTCTAGGTCTCATGGACTTGGTGTCTCTGTAGATGCTGGTCCTCGTGGCTGAGATGTGAGTGTGGACAAGGCCAGCAAAAAGCATGAGCCATCTGAAAGGCAGATTTCATAGGGCACAACTAGGTTAGCAGCAGAATAATCAGAGATACTCTGCTATTTCACAGTGGAACAGCAAACTGTTCCCAGGTTTTGCTCATGGCTGCCAAGTCCAGCACACCCATTTCATGCTTTCTCATTTTTTTTTCATGAATCTGACCTCGGTTTTAGGCATGCATTTCTCCATCCTAGAATTACAAAGATCTCCACCTTCTGGACCTTTATTTTAAATGTTTGTTAGTCTATTTTGTGGTATTTCAATGCCATCCCTGTACTAGGTCTTCAGCTTTAGACCAATATAAACTGGTTTATTTTTCTGTTAAATGTAGAAGCTAAACTCCATGTAAGTGTTCTTGTCTGGACTGTGAGAGTAACCCTGGAATGAGAAGGTTGGAAATGCTTTGAATTTTCCAGGTGTTAAATCTAACTTCTCTTCCTGGTCAACTGGCTTAATCCTTTAGTCTTAAAGGATTAAATACTACCTATAGTAGATCTCATCCTGATGTCAAAAGATTTCTCTGGATGGCTGGTATCCTAAAGCCCAAAGGCAGCAAAATAATTCCTCTGCAAAAAGTCAGCATTGCTTTATTGAAACCCCCATTTGAACAAGGAGGTGAAGCATCACTGCTCTATTTATCTCTTAAGACTACCTTCTTAATGGCGGTAGGCTTGACAATAACATGAGGGCACTGGGTATTTTCAGCCTGAGATTTTTCATAAGAACAAAGAAGTGATGAGATTTCCTCTTGATTCCTCATCTGAATCCATTTAAAAATACAGAATGAAAAATAATGATCTCTTGTTTATTTTTTCAGTAGTGATTAAAAGAAGTGATTCTTTAAACAACAAAGGGAGAAACATTTATTCTTTATTTTTTAAGCAACAAACTGAAACATATTGGGGGGATCTCTTCAAAGGACTGATTTCTGTGGTGTATAAGAAACCTATTAGGAAGGTCACTTTGATAGTATGTTGGATTTTGTCCAATTACTGCCCTTCAAATGCATCTTGATGGAAAACAATGAGGTGTAAAAAAAGGCAAGATTCCTGTTTCCAGGTGGGCAGGTGGTTAATGGTGGCCCATGCAATGGGAATACCACAATGGATCTAAACAAACTTGCCCTGTTTTCAGGAGCTCTTTTAGCACTCTGGTGGCCCAGTAGATGTTTTGATGTTATCTGAGCTACTGTGTTGCCAGCCAGTGTAAATCATGGATATTCAAACTGCTTTACTCCTTTGGAGAGTAGTTAGGATGAGTTCATGGCTGACTGCTGTGTTTGGACTGAGCTTCTGGAAGTGTTTTAAAAAAAAAAAAAAAAAAAAAAAGTTTGAGTACTAAAGACAATCCCAAAGGTAAAGGCAGGGATACAAAAAAGGGGAAGTCAAGTGGCTTTTGTGTGAAACCAGAGGCCAGCACAGCCTGCTGTCTGGTCTGTTGTGGGGTGGCTGTGTGTCTTCAGCCTCCCTGGTAAGGTGCTTTCTATGCTTTGTGGTGCTTCAGGTTGGGTGAAGTCCTACCTCAGATGTCTGTGGTGTGTTGAGAGTGTGTTACAGGTGGACCACAGCCTGGACCTGCATCTCTTCTCTTCCTGATTCTTCATTTGGATGCTGTAGGATCATGCTCTACCAATTAGAAAATGAATGAAGAGCCTGATTAGAGCTTTAAATGGGATTCTTGAGACTTTTGTTTGTACCTGAGGCAGTATGTATGCTGAAATTAAACAGCAACCACTTTTGGCATGCTTCCTCTGCTCATATAATCTCTGTAGCAGGCTGTGTTTTTCTTACTGTAAATCTCTCTCTTATATATATGTATTTATTTATTTATATTCAGAAACATCACATGTGTATATGCAGTTCTGGGGACTAATCATGGCCATGTTCAGCCCAGCAATGCCCCACCAAAGTGTGGAGGGGGTTTGATCTTGCTGCTTGCCCTGCTTCTGCCCAATTTTGGCTACTGCTGCTGTGGTTTGGGGCATTTCTGGGGGATTACTGATTTACTTATGAGTTCTGTGGCCCATTCTGGGTGTGATCCAGGGCCATGGGAAGTCCTGGTGAGGTCCTCTCTTGCCTTCTTTTGGTGTCCAGCTCTAGTGTTCCCAAGGAGCCCATCCACACTACCTGGTGGCTCAGCTGCTGGCTTGGGCCATGCTCCTTCTCTTTCCAAGCCAGCCCCGCCCCCCCCTCCCCCCCAATATCCTAAAAGGACACCCTTTAAATATCATGGGTGATTTACACGCTTTTAAGCAACCTTTTTTTATAGGTATAATCATGGTGATATGAGGGCATTTGTGTTGCAATAGAGAAGCCAGGAAAAAGAATAAAATGAGGACAAAGAGGACAAGAGAGAAAAAAGTGAGAAGAAAAGTGTTTTGGAGGCTGGCACTGACTGAGGAAGGAGAAGGCTGCTGGAAACCCTGGCTGTACACTAGGAGAAGCAAGAAGGGAGAAAAGGAAGAAAACCAGAGGTTAGAAATAGCTGCTGAGCACTGTGGTGTGTTTTCTGGGAGGCTGAAGCCTGCTGATGGAATGCTTCAGCTCGGAGGTAATGCGAACATGTTCCTGGGCTTTGCCTCTGGGCTGTGTGCGTTGGTCTTTGTGGGTCGTTTTTAACACTGGGTAGTGGCTTTGCTACTGCCCTGTTGGGCTGTTGAGACCACTGAGAAATACTAGCCAATTCAGCTTTAAGTGTATTCTTATTTTCCATTTTTTTTTAATACTCCCCCTCCCTTTTTTTTTTTTTCCCCATAGACTGTCTAACACTAAATCCAGCTTTTTCATGTGGTTATTACTTCATGACAAGGCATGATGAACCACTTAGGAATTTCTGTAAGTTTAAAATTATCTTTACATTGGCCTCTGTTAAGATTTCTGACAATTGCTGTTAATCTTTAGGCTGGGGAAAAAGGCTTTTTTCCTCACCATATGGACTAGACCAGATTTATCTGCTGCCTGTTGTCCTTCATGGCACGAGACACATTCCGTTGAGTGATGGATTGTGTCCGGATGTGTCGTAGCAAGATCATGTTGGCATGGACACACAGTTGACAAAGTCCTGTGCACCTACCTTTAGTCAATGTGCTTGTGCTGTATTTTACTGTTTTACTTCCCCTCCTGTACTTGGAGTGCATTTTCACTGTCCTGTTTCACTGGCTCCCAGAACATCTCCAGGCTGGAGATCAGCTGCTTGTGCAATATGCTTGGTGAAGTCTCCTATTTCCCAACTGCAAATCGGTGCAAATGTGGGCCATTAAAGCTGTGATTGACTCCAGACCAAGGCTGTGCTCCCAAACCCTCCATGCGCTGTTGAGGGCTGGGGATTTTGTTCTTTGATACTTGTGTTTTGTAAGAGCTTCCTGGCAACACCAGCAGTGCAAAGTCATTTTTGTTAATTTATTTCTAATAAAGAAGGTATCTTTGTGACCAGAGGGGGAGAACTCCAAGCTTTGTTTTTGCATGGATACAGCCATATGTGAATGTGTGGAAATATTTCCAGAGTGTGGTCTGCTCACTGATCATTTCCTTTAAACATCCAGAGCTATGTTGCTAACAGTATGCGATCAAGGGGCTTGCACCAAGATGGTTGTTCTTGTGAGTGACAACGTTTTTCTCTTATTTTAATCCATAAGTGAAACACAGCTCTTGAAATGATCACACAGTCTTGTTTTCCAAGAGGCCAATGGGTCAGGAGGTGAACAGGGTGTTGTGTTCCCCAGTAAAGAACATGAGTATTTGCTTAAGTGGGATCAAAATGTGTGACGAATTTTATATGCAGCTTGTAAATTAAAAAAAATATCATTTTTCCCTTTCAGAATTGTGGTGTCTAGCACTGAAAATCAATTCAGATATTTATGTCCTGTAGCAGTTGATTTCTAAGCAATTAGAGGAAAACACAAGTATTTGCAAGTTTTGTATTTTTTTCAGTTGTGTTTGCTTCTTGGATAATTTTATCCATGAAGACTCCTTTACCACTCTGTCTTGTCGACTCAGCTGAGTTAAAATTAAAGCATAAAATGAAATGTTTATTTAATCATGACGATGTTCTTAAAAACTTGAGTTTTCTTGTGCCACTAAAAGAAGTGCCTTCAAAACTTCCTGAACTTCTTAAAATGCATCCTCAACACTGATAATTAATGAAGATATACTAAGTAATAAAGCAGCATTTAGTCTGTATTTGAATAATTAGAAATTTAAACTGAATTCTCCTAGTGTGTCGAATATGCTTAACTTTATGATAAAACACCCCCAAAACCAAACCAAACTGATAAAATGATCGGATCTTTTACACAAGAGTATTTCTACCTGATTTAAATTCTGGGATGGGAACTCAACAGTTTTAACTATAATATTTTATTTTGAGAGGAATAAAATCTATTCAGTGTGCAATCGAAGACTTTTATACAGAAAATGTAAAAGAATGTTAATGAGAAGGAAAACTGAATCCAGCAGTGGGATTCACACAGCTTGGTTAATTACACAAATAGTAATTCATTCAGGTCCTCTGCCCAGGTTTCATTCTTCTTGACTCTGCAGACTGGCATTCCATCACTATAGCAAAGCAAGGACTGAACAATGCCAATAATTTCAGACTGTTCCCTGATGTGATAAACTTTGTCAGGTAAGAATATCCTTGACTCTAGATTCTGAACCAGGCTCTTAATATATATAATTCTTCATACCACATGTGAGGACCACTGACCATGGCAAAGCAAATGAAGTGTTAATTATCCAGAAAGAGCTTAGTTCTTCCCAGTGATGGATAATGCTGCCCAGATTCAGAAATGGACTTATTTATGTGATTAAAGTTAAGCACATGCTTAATCTCATTGATCTCTAACATCAATAACAGTTTATCAATTCAGAGCTGCAATTGGTGTTGCAAACATAAAGGAAAGATGAATGGGGTCTTTGCCTTGACTTTGCCCACTGAATTTCTTGTGGACTGGGAGGTGGAAACAGCAAATGGTTATTTCTTGGAAATGGACTTGAGGGACTTTCAAATTCTTCACTATCTGCACTTCTCATTTCTTAAGGGTGAAATTTTGGTCACTAACATTTTGAACCAAACAGGTTTGGGTGGAAACTCTTTCAAATGAGGGGATGCAAGCTAAGAACTAATCAGACTAGTAGCACTCTTGATGACAGAGAATATTAAAATAGGAAAAATTACAAAGGAAAGATAAAAATTTTAAGGTTGAATGTCTGCAAAGAGACAAATAACAATCAATAGCATGCATTTGTAGCCTGCTGTAACTGGGGAAATAAACAGGAATATAATGGTGCCCTGTAGACCTGGTGCTTCTGCTCGTGTGCACGTGTCCCTTGCGTACTTGGAAATATAAATGCCATGGCACCAGTGTCTAATAACATTTGAGTGCAAGTTCATTTGAACTGCTTAGATGAGGGGCATAAAACTGACATACAGCACTGGAAAGCTAATTTTTTCTTCCTGGGGCTACTTTTGAGGCCATGGTTTTTTTGTTTCTGAAGTATTTCTTCTGCTAAATAGCCTTTACCTGTCCTTAAAATGTACTGGGGAGGCAAGAAAATACCTTGTCTAGGGTGCTTACCTTTTGCTTTTCAGTTTAAATTATTCTTCTTTGACTGAGAATTGACTCTTTCTGAATGTTTTTGTCAGTAGTACATGTTAACAGCTATGTTTGCTAGAAAAATCTTTATTACCAAAGCACCTGTGCTGGAGCCCGCTAAAAGTACTGTCACCTCTAATGGGCTAAAATAGTAGAAAAAAAGGTGCTCTTCACACAGTAGATTTCATCATTGAAAGAACTGCAGTGGTGTCAGTGAACAGAAATCAGCTTGAATGTTTTTGTAGCGTAGCCTCGAATGTAAGTGTTGTTGGTTAGTGTTGAGACTGCTGATAACACAAGAAAGGCACCATCGCCTACCCACCTTTAATATTAATGGAATGAAATAAACCTGCTTTTGTTCCATGCTCTTCAGTTAGAGTAAAAACAAAATTAGAACCACTATGGTGCAATGATATCTATTTTCAAACATGGAAGGGTGGGATGGAAGATCCCTAGAAGGCTATTCCTGCATAAAGGTTTACTTTGGGTGGAAGGAAGGATAAGGAAGCCCTTTTGTAATTTTGTAATGAGTTTCATCCCAGCTCTCTGTATCTTAAAGCCAGTTTCTGGGTTGAGGGGTAATGCTTGGTTTTGATGACGTTGTATTTGACAATATGCAGTGTCAGGAATACATTTCTTTGTCCCTAAATCACCAAGATATCACTAATAAATGCATTTAACTATTGTTACCATGTTTTGTGAAGGTGATTTAGGGGGGAAAGTAATGCAGCAGGAATCCAGTGCCTCAAAGGCGATATGAATGTCAGATTTATGTGGTGGTAAGATACATTTGACCTGTATCCTTGAAAGCACAAGCTAAACAAGATTGTTTGGTTCTGAAGTTTTCTCACAAAGGTAGAGGTAAAGGGACACCACCCTCTTTAACCCAAGGCCTTCACAAAGGTATTTAAACTGGGTTAGTTTGATGCTAATTTTCAGGACATATGCATGGCTTTATTCTTTTGGAGGTGAAATTATTCTTAAATTTAATTTGAATGAGAGAGCTCCAACAAGGTAAGTAGCATATGAAGCTTGGCAGATTTCTGTTCTCTACCAAGTTAGAAGAAAAAATATGCAGGTACTCTGAGGAAAGTTACAGTGCTTCTGGTTTTTATTCCTCTGCTTGCTTGCTAGTGAATGATAGGCTGAGAAATGCAACATCATCTATTTCTTTTGTGTTCTTGGTTACCATAGAGCATATGCAACATACAGCAAAACACAAACATTTCCTGCTTTGTTTTCTTGGCAGTTTTCTGAATTCAGTATTTTGGAATTAAAATGAAATAGTGTGAATCAATGTAGAGCACACAGAACACCTCGTTTCTTGATCCTCTGATGAGCATTTTTAGAAAAAAACTGCTGAAATATGCATCGTAATCAATCTGATGAACAACCAATGGAGGAGGCTTTTAAATATTTAAGAATCTCTGTGTTGTAGAGAATAGCACAATTTTTTTAAATGAGAACTACAAGTTCCTACAGACCATCAGAGTAGTTCTCCATAGAAGAATTTTGTACCAGAAGGCTTAAAGTACCTAATCCAATTTCGCCTAAGGTGGGATCTGATGTGGCCAGTCTGAAGTCCGTTGATAATCTTATTTCAGCTCCCAGGAGTCACCATTGCCTCTTTCCTTCCCTCCTCCAGTGGGACTTGCTCCTGATTGCCCTTGCAGCCACCATGCATCTGCCTCAATTTCCTCTTTTATTCTTGTAGAAAATATTTCCCTAATTACTTATAATTTCACCCAGTCATGAATGACACCTTCCTCCCTGTCACCAAGAGCAGCATCTGGCTGGCACCCACCCACAGCACTCCCAGTCCCCAAAGCTGCTGGGTTTGGCATCACTCTGCTCCGTGTGCTCCTGTAAACTCCCCAGTGTCACAGGGTAATCCAGTTTTTAAACAAAAGGCATAATTAATATTAAAACACTTTGAGCAAGAGTGTGGCTTTGTAAATAACAATTTGTCATGAGAGGAAGTGGCTTTTGCAAGGTGGGGGCTTGAACAAGGTAATATTTTGGGGTGATGCTTCAGTGAAGAGATTTTCTGGAAATCTGTGATTTACCTGTTACTAATATTGTGCTATTGGACAAGCAGGAAGCAGTGTGTGAGAACAATAATAGTAATCTTAGTTAGAATGGTTTTGATGAAAGTACACTTTAATTCACTAATTATGGCAGCTAAAAGGCATTTTTACATTCAGTGTTAAAATCACTGTATCTGTATTTTTACCTCATTCTTCCAGCTGCAGAACTCTTTTTTCTAACATGTTTTTAGTCATGTTATGCAAATGCCTGTTTAAATTACTAGGAGTATTTGTTTTCTATTTCTGCCCTGTAAAACATAATTTTAATACAAGTTATTTGTGAAATGCACATTGTAAAAGGAAATAAGGTTTCAGATGGCATTTCTATGATAATTTTACTGCAAATGTTGACCATGTTTTTGTATTTGTCTGTAGAAGGTAATGCAGGCTGTACATAAGGCATATATCAAAGATCTAATATTGTATGTGACTAAATTAGCGAAGTAGTGTTGGCTTTCCTTTGAACAGTTAGTCTGGCACTAATCATATGGAGTAAAATAGATCACTGCCTCGCGTCCATTTTGGGGGAGGCAGAGGCTGTGGCACACGGCTGCAAAGATCCAGTGCCCCTTTCTGGCTCTCCCTCCCTGCTGTGGGGGTCTCGGGGTGTCCCCACCCACCATGGGAGCCCCCAGGACCAATGGGGCCAGTGCCAGGCTGGGCAGCCGAGGAAGGGCTCAGGGCTGGCACGGCACCACGGGTGTAATGCATGTAAATCGGGGGAGCAAATGCATGAGCAAGGCAAGGTGAAGGGTGTGCTGAATACCTAAAACCTGCCTGTGGTGCTCCGCCAGCGCAGGGAAACTCGGGCAGCGTGGCGGGGTCTGGAGGGGTTAGCCCCCCAGGAAAGTGTGTGGTGAATTCCCAGCCAAATCTTATGCTACACACAAACCTGCAATTAAAATCACACTTTCCACTCTAGATTGATCTGCTTAATAAAATAAGGTTAGTTGCATTTAAAAAATGTATGGACGAGTTTGCTGCACGTAGGGAGAATAACGGATATTGCTGGCAAGAGATTGCTCTTAATAAAACATCTTCATTTCAGTGGCACACTATGTTTTTATTTGGCTTGATCATCAGCCTCTGAATCCAAATGGAAATTTTTGGAAACAAAAAGAGGTTTGTGGAGGTGGTATCCTGTTTGTGTCTCTGTCGCACTTTTCAATCAAATGGTTTGTACTAGACTGAAGTTTGACAAGCCCGCCGTAGTGTCACGAAGAAAGAGCTTCCTCATGAAATCAAAAACATATAGCAGATGCATGTTTTATTGAACATTACTAAAAATAGTGCTTTAAACCCTTACTCTGTCTGTAATGCTCTTTAAGTATCTTTTGAACACTGCCTTCATTATTAAGTCTCTGAGCTTCTGAAATAATTTTCTGATTTTTTTCTCTTCCACAGACCTTATTTTTCAAAGTGGTTGATGTTTGTTTGCTGCTTTGCATGCGTGTATGGTGAGTGAGTTGTCAGTCAGCTGATGACTCTTCAGTCATGTCGGATGAGGTCCGAAGCCTATGTCTGTAAGCAAATTCCCGACCCAGTATCATGAATTTGAGACTCTTTAAGGGTCTTGATAGGAACTGAGATGAAATATTCTGCCTGTTGCTGACTCAGTGATCACAGGGCGAGGTGAGGAGAGTTCTCACCCTGCCTGTTGTCATCTCCATGCTGACCAATGTGCTGCAGTCTGCACACCCCTTTGGACTTCTCCTTGCCTTTACCCACTACAAAAGAAGGTGAAAGCAAGATGCAAGAAAACTGCTGGGTTTATAAAAAGTCAAGAGATGCTAAGAAAGTAAGGACCAGGAAGTGATATAAACCTGTTAGTAGGAAATACTGGGTCAAGATTTTATTTGTTAAAATAGACAATTGAACAAATACTTTTTACAATCAAATATGTTATTGGTCTTGCATGACATTATAAACAGTTGCTGAAACATGATATTCAAAGCTACAGTTTTATGACATTATGGTTTGAAATACAGCTGAAAATGGCAGATCTTTGGCTTTAAAGGATTCAGCTCCAATATTGCATTTCTTCCCTTTCTGAAACCTTCCTGGTACTGACAAAGAAACCAAGCACACTACTTTTCTTTTTCTTAAATCAAGTTTAGTATCACCAGTGACACAAGCCTCATTTCTCTTGTTGAATTCTCCATCAGGCTGATGGGTGTGAGCTTTTAGCACTATTTCTGGTATTTCAGCTGTGCAGTTTGTTTTGCTTTTTTTACTTCTATCCTTGCAATATGAATAAACACTGGTGCTATTAAATCACAGAACAGGTAAGGTTGGCAGGGACCACTGGAGGTCATCTAGTGCAACCTCCTTGCTCAGGTGGGGTCCCCGAGACCATGTTACTCAGGACTGTGTGCAGATGGCTTCTCAGGGAAGAAGGCTCCAGGAATGGAGGCTCCATGCAGCTGCCTACCTGTACATACAAAAGGGGTTGTATGGAATTTTGCTTTTTCTTTCCTTGCAGATTATGGAAAGAAACCCTTCTATCTGAGAAAGAAAAAGGGCTAAATGGGAAACAGTTATCTTGTAGAAAGTTGTCTAAGCCAAGACTCGTGCAGCTCTGTGAGCATGGGCAGGGTGAGAGCAGTTCTGACTAGCAGAGTTTGCAGCTGTTTAGCCTGGGAGGGCTTTTGGGTGTGTTGCTTCTGCTCCCATTGGAACTTGGGATGAGTCTTTTGACTCTGATAATTAATTTCTAACCATCTGATATATTGCCTTCTAGCTTCCATAGTTTCACAACAAAGTGTCCTTGGACAATGTGAAGGTACTTGTCCTTGTTCAGGGCTTTATATGTGGTATATCAAAAATCTTAATTGTTGTAGTACTATGCAAATGAAAAAAACCCACCCCCACAAATCTAGAAAGAGATATTAGCTGGAAAATATTTTATTTTGGAGCTAAAGGGCTGGAAATAAATGACACATATGCTTTAAAGGAGCTTTTAGAAAAGCTGAGTGTTTATTTGAAGTGAGCACATCCATCCTTGTAAATAATTTTGATTAGAAATGTGTAACCATAGGAGTCTGCTCTAGAAGTGCATGAAAGTTTTCTAGTGCCACTGCCTCTGTGCTGCAGGACAGGGGAAAATGCAACCAAATTTGGATTTGCCATGTTTCTCAGCATCTTGCAGGCTGGTCTGGTTGAATGGAGCCCAAAGTCCTACTCTCCTAAGAGTGGATGATATATTAGGACAAGAGTGTATTACACAGTAAGACATTAACAATGAGTCTGAAAAGGTATTGTGAATGTAAAATCACACTGACTAAAATATACTGAGGTTAAAATAGAGGGTAACTTTACAAATCACTATTAATTTCTTTGGCTTTCATTGCAATAACATTGATTTAATTCATTAGATTTCTTTCTAAATCTATATTTCAGTTTTAGAGTTGTCAGTTTCTGTTAATGACAATTTTGCCCATCTGTTCTAACACGAAAATGAGGCTTCATGCAGGAGACATGATAGATCTCTTATAGTTGAAGAAGTAAGAATCTTAAAGGTATTTCATTTGGATTAGATCCATTCTGATGTGATTCACCCTTGAAATGAAGCTGAGTACTAAAAACTTTTAACTGTATAATCAAAAAACAAAAGTGTCATATCTTGTCATTTAGGCCCCTGTCTATTTCATAATTTACAGAAAAAATTTCAAAACATTCCCACTCATTCTCTTTCTAATGACAGAGCCATAATTTTGGGTGTCAGCATATCAGAATTCCACTGGATGTGATTAGAATAAGAATTAGTTTCTTTAATTTGGCCATTCAAACAGTAGTATGACTACAGCAAGTCGTTTTGCTAAGCCAGCCTTTGCTGCCAAGCTGGGTTACAACTTCTGCTTCAATCCAGGTTTAAAACTCCCGTTCCTTGCCCAGGTCAATCTTCTGAAGGGGTAATTTTTCAAAGCAGTGTGTGAGTCTTAAGCACACAAATCCAGTTAGGAAATAACAAGATTATGTTCTGTGGACTGCTTTAAAAATTTACCCCTAATATCCTAGAGAGAGGAGCACAGTTGTTGCACGTACTGTGTGCAAGGTGTAATTTAAACTGTTTTTAGTAAGCAATTCTCTGCATTTATGCAATACAATGTTATTCTGGGGGAAGAAATGCTCAGCTAATTATTCAGTCTAGAAAAATAAACACATCCATTAAAGGCTTGACTACATATTAATGGATGACCTTTCTAACCATAGTGTTTTATTTGCAAATCTTCTGAAAAATTCTTTATGCATTAAGTATATATGGAATTGGATTTTGTCCTTATCACTGAAAGTTACCAAATGTACACTGGCTCAAAGTCAGCACATTTAGTGTTGCCTTGTAACAAAGGAGATGGTTCCTATAATGTGCATCATTACTGCTTTCTATCTTAAACTTCGCTTGAAATTCAGAGTATAGCCTGGAAAATAAGACTAAAAAAGTTCCTACAGGACCAGATTTCTAATTTCTAAATACAAACTACTGGAAAATTTAGCTTTTCAATTGTAATACTTCTAACAAATTAAAAATCAACAAAAATATTATGCTTCTATGTTACCTGTTCAAGTGTATAGAATGCACAAAAACTTTAATCAAATACTCAGGTTTGCTCAGTTTTAAATTGTGTTAGTTTAATAGTTTCTATTCTGCTGTTTATATTAATGACATATTCCCATCTAAATATATTGCAGCACTGAAAAGCCATCAAAGCATTTCTAAGGTTGAATGAGTGCAGTTGCATTCATGATTTTTTAATAAAATGATCTCTTTCTATTGAACTGCTTTTTTTAACAGAGATTGAGATTGTATAATATATATATACATAGTTATAGGAGCATTATAAATACAAACTGCAGCTTCATTTACTGTCTGAATATTTGATTTCAGTTCATAGCTACACAGTGGGCTGAGAAATGTGAGTTACTGTACATAAAATATGAGAGCAAAAGAAAGAAGGATAAAAAAATGAGAGATGGAATTGATTATTTTTTTGCATATTGATTAAAAGTCTTATTATTTGAAGAAGCAACTGATAATTTGCTAATAGTGATTTTTCCAAGGACTGATGTTTCTAAAAATGATTTTCATCTATTCTCCTTTTCCTCTTTCACAGTCCAGTTTATGTTCTCTACTTTTAAATTCTTGCCTCTTTTGCAGGCATTTGATATTTGTAGTATACATATAAAAGCAGTTTGATATTGGCTAAATTTGGGCATAGTCGTGTTATGAATACGAACATCTGCAATGGAATTAAAAGCGGCATTCACCAAAATCCAAGTGTGAAGTATCCCAGTTAAGCATACGATTCTGAATGCATAATTTAGTTGCCATATTTTGTTTCTTTCTTCTGTGTAAAATGTTTATGAAGTTCTCAGATTTATTAGATATTTAGAATTTTCCTTTAATTTCTTGCTGCATTTTTCTCTCTGTGCTTTCTGTGCCTATAGTTAATCTGCCTGTGGACTGGTCCCATGTCATTTTATTTTGTTTCTATTCATGTTGGATGACTAGTCAGACTATCAGAGATTTAAAAAATTCAAACCAGCTGAAATTCAAGAACCTGCTATACTTGTTTGATTTTAAAACTCTTTTTCCTACTAGCAAGTGGAGCCAGTCAAATACTGGGGCAAAAAATGGTCCTAGACAGTACTCATCTTTAAAACCTAATGTCCATGATTCTTGACACTTCCTCTTGCCCCATCCCAAGGTTCTCTTTTCTACTCTTTTTAAAAATTTTTATGCTAATTGCTGAGGGAAGATTTGAAAATTCTCTTGTTAAGTCTCTGATTGCATCTATCTCAGCTGGGAGTTGTTCAGGGAAAGCAAACATGAGAAAACAGATCAGATGAGATCCCTCTCCTGAATTGGTGACAGTCCAAAATTTGTGCATAACCCAGCTAGACAAAAAACAAGCTCTGATGTTCTGATGGTGACTGAGTGCGGGATCATAAGGTAAGTTCTTACCATGGACATGAAGTGATCCATTTTTATATCTAATGTCGTAGAATTCCCCCTTTTTCCAGCTACAGCAATCCAGTGCTGCTGTTTCAAGCAGAGGATGCCTTTTATTTCTCGCAGACACCTGGCCCAGCAAAGCACACGTGCTGTCTGGCTGCTGGTGGCTGGAGGGAAGCATCAGATGAGAAAAGATGCTACCAAAGCTCCCGCTCAGTGTGATGTCAGTCATTTGGTTCATGATGAATTAATTTTAAAAATAAGCTACAGAAAAAGGTCTTTCAGTCTGGGAACCAGAAAGAATTTGGTATTTACTCAGACAGAGAACCTGAGTATGAATATAAATTTTTAAATGAGAGAGTATATTGCATGGCTAGTTCATCGACTTAAAAGGGCTATCACTGGGTTGCCTCAGTTTTACATTTGAAACCATTGTACTCGCAGAAAAGCACAAAAAAAGGTAACCATGCATGCAATTTAAATGTGAAATAAAGTTTAGATGTGGTTTCATAGTAAATGTGATCTGTTTAGAAATATGCCCAATTGAGAAAGTTGAAGTATGGTGGGAATTACATTATTTCATCACAGTGTTTTGGCTTTGCCCTGTTGCAGGTCAAAGGTTTTATCCAGGCTGTCAAACTTGTGGCATCTGACACTTCCCTCCCCAGAGCAGAAGCACTACCTAAAGGCAGGGGCTCTTCCTCCATCAGCAATTTACATAGACTGCACTTAGATGCTCTGGCTGCCCTTCTGCGGGGTGAGCTTCCTCCCACATTCAAACATGGAGGTAAGAACGGGGTTTATCAGGTGGATAAAATGGAAATCAGTGGCAAAATTCCCATAGATTACTGACTGCCTGCTGTTTTCACTCACAATATTTGATTAAGAACATCATATCTAGAATATAAGAAGAGCTGAGCAATAGTTGCTAGTACTCGTCATATTTAAAATTTAGGAATGCTTTCAAAGGTCTGCCCACAAGTCTGTACAGAGGTGTCAACAGGAAGGCTTTATGCCATAGTGTGGATTGAATATGGTAATAGGAGCTGTGCTCCTAATAGTGCTGGTAAACAGACTGTTCTAATCAGATTCAAATGCTAATATATATAAAATCTTTACCCATTTAAAAATAATAAAATATTTTGCTTCAATTAATCCTGATTGTGCTAGTAGAACATACAATCAACAGTGTTATGCAAATAGTTATTTTTGCAGTTGAAATCAATAACTTATTTTCTTTGTAATATAAAAAAATAGAAAAAGGAGGTTATTATTAATTGCTTATAAAACTAAATCTTTGTGAGGGAAGCCTGCAGGTATTAATCTCATTATCAAGACTTTCCTTCAAAGTCTTTATGATGGTTATTGTTCATGATTCGACCACTCAAGAAATCTTGCTATAGACTCCTATTTTGAAAGTATTTATTGGAAGCTGAATGAAATTAGTTCTTTATGAGCTAAGTAATTGTAAAGTTACATTATCCTGTGGAAAGATAAAATCTGAGAATTTCAATTTTAAAACGGCTGTGCCTTGCTACACTGAAGCTACGATAACCCTCCTATTTATAAATCTATACCTTACTGGCTGCACATACATAGTCATGAAGTATCAGTTACACTCCTGATAAAATACTTTAAATATTGATTATAAAATAACCTGTGTTAACAATAAGTATATTGCTTGCTCATGCATGTGGTATTGTTTGTTTCATTTGAATTACTGTATCTCTAATTCTCATTTTTGTTTTATTCTCTTGAAAAGCCTTTGTTCAACTTGGTCTGACCCATAAATGGGAGAAGCGTTGCTAATACAGCTTTAATGACACTCCCACACCAGCAAAATTCTTGGCTCCTGAGGAGGAAGGAGGGCTGTTTGGTAAGGCTTGGTGCATCTAACCTAAAGGTGTTGCAGAAAATTTTCAGTCTCTTTCAGTTTTTGGCAAGAAATGGGTAACAGCACTGAATATGGAGATAGCCCATGCTAAGAATACAAGCAACAAATGCTGCTCACTAATCTCCTCCACACAGGTCTAGGGGTCATACCCTACCCCCAGAGGGCTTGTGTATAGTAGGGACTCCCCGTGGCCATAGTTTCTCACAGTCTTCAGGTGGCTGTGGGATCTTCTTTGTCCCAGGCCATGTGGCCTTGTCCTGGGTGTGTGCCCTCCACACTCGCAGGGGCCATCTCTATGGTGTCCCCATCATTCCTTGAGGAGTTACTATTCTTCTGCATTCCCCCTTCCCTTATATTTTCGAAACTAAGGAGAGGCCTGCAGTATCCCAGAAAAGGGCTGCTAGGTCCACAGCAGCGAGGCTTGGCCCGCTCCGGGATAGTCACTGAGCTTCTTTACCCTTGTACGTGGTTCTAGATTCACAGTGCTGATCCTGTGCCCGTGTGGTTGCCTTTGAAGTCATGCCTGAGGCTGTCAAAGCAGGCTTGAATTTCATCTCCAGAATGATGAGGTGGTTTCTGCTTTATTCACATCCAAATTGTGAGATGATTCTTTCACAATTTTCTTACGTGTTCTTTTCAGCAAGGGAAAATTGACTAATCTAGAGTATAATCGTCATAGCTTCCATGTGTAGCAGGGGTATCTAATTGCCAGGGTACATTCTGTGGTAAAGACCACTGGTTTGAAAAAAAAAAACCAACCCAACAACTGAGTCCTCAGGACTCCAGCCAGCACCATGCAAAGCAATTATCTATGTTCTGGAAGTATGTACTTAAAAAAAATCCCATGTATTTCCAAAGATTTGCCAAATATCACAGCAGACTGTCCAAAATGATATAAAAAATCCAGCAGATAAGAAGTGGCCATTCTATTAAAATAATATGTGCCTGTTTTCCTGCATATATATAAATAGTGGTGGAATCAGCATCCGTGAAAGTGTTCAAAAAGTGAGTAGACTTGGCACTTCCTGATACGGTGGTCTTCAGTTGAATGTTGGACTTGATCTTGGAGGTCTTTTCCAATTTTAATGATTCCATGATTCTATCTGTGCAGAACAGCTGGGCCTGGTTTGGTTTTTGTAAGAAAACACCCCATCCCAAAGTCCTAACCTAACCTCTTGTTACACAGAGGGGGTTGGCTCATGTGATTTTTTGAGGATGGAGATATTGATGTGCATTGCCACGGCAGGCTGGCGTTATGGGCTCCGGTGACAGCCATAGAGAGACAGTGCCTTGCTAGGTCACACCTGGCCACCTTTTCCACACGGCTGGTTAAAAACTTCCTGGTTTCCCTGTCAGTTCCAGAAATAAAAGGAATCCAGAAATCTCCTCAGTTTATAGTCTTTTCCCAATTAGCTGTTCTGGGGTGTGGTTAACGCAAACTAATCATACTCCGGAGTGCTAAAATGTACATGGTGCAGCGCAGTGCCTCGCGTCTCCTGGGGTGTGATTATTTAATGATAATGATGCCCCCTGCAGAGGCACCTTATTGCTCTTTTGCAAAAACAATCTTTATTGAGGGGAATTAATTGCATTGTTGTTGATAGCAAGAAATAAGTTAATATTTTGAAATGATCTTTCTGGTTTGCACAGCTTAAAGGGATGTTAGCACAATTATGTCAAATAAATGACCTGCTTTGAAGGTTTCTCTATATATTAGGTGTGGATTCCAAAGCCACTCAGAATGTATGTTTTCTCTGAAGATTTGGTTTCACTGGGAGTCTTGAAATACTTCCAAATGCTGAGAAGAGTTAATCTTTCCGTTCCATGGATACCTTGTATTGCAGCCTAAAAATTGATCTCTTCAGGGTCACTGACTGTTTTCTACTTAGAGGCAAATTTGCAGTTACACTGGATTCCCACAGCATATTTACTCTATGCAAAGTGTCTGAGAGCAACTTTTATGGTAGGGTTTTTAATTAGTGTGATGTATAAAAGCAGCGAAGTTAATAAGGATGAAATTTGCTGGTGTGCTGACTTCTATGGAAGGCAATTGCCTCAGAGTCATGGTCATAGCCTAGTCTTAAATATCCATCCATATTATTGCACTGACGCGACATAGATTCTAGGAGACACAGCTCACAGCTCCCAACTGGAAAAGATACAAGCAGCCACATATACTTTACCTACTCCTATCTACCCACTAATTTATCTCCAGAATAATCGCTAATTTACTTATCTCAGTGCTAATGTTTGCTACAGTAGTTTGGGTTTTGTTTCTTACTTTATGGGAGTCTTTGCATCATTTTTATCACCTGCTTGCTTTTTTATACTAATGGTTCAGTACATCAGCATTACAGTAATAATATAGGTATATATCCATTGTAAAACGATGATTTACTGCAGCAGGATGGATGTATTTACCATGGATGCAGTGTTGCAACAAATGAAAGGATCAGAAATATGTGCCCCTGTGTCAGCATGTGTGCAGGCACACCTGAGTGTGTGAGTGTGAGAAGAGCAAAGCCAAGTGGCAAAGTCACCTGCAGTGGTGCTTGCTCTGTGTGTGGGACTGCTGAGGAAGAGGCAGAATCCTACCCTGGTGCTGGAAAGGGCAAGCAGGAGCTCACAGGCTCCATCGCTGCCTCTGCAGCTGGTCCTGGCTGAGGTGACTCCTTGCTCCTGGTGTCCCCAGCATCATGTGGGTGTTTGAATAATGAGGGGCTTTGCCGTGCTTCTCCTTGCTGGAGATATGTGATCTCTGCTACTGGATGAGCGTCCCATTCCTGCCCCTCTGAGAGGGCAAATGGTACACTCTGAAATACTGTTTTGTAAGGAGTGAACATCATTTTGTTTCTGAGAGTCTGTGGATCATAGAGATTGTAGGATAGTTCCTGTTGGAAGGCAAATCAATCTCTTACTACAGGTGTGTGTGTTACTTTAGTAACTTAGGGACATTTTCATTTCATTGCTCTCTTGCCAGGTGCAATTATTCCATTATTTGTGTGCCTAAAGCCCAGAGGGGTACACTAGGGGGAGGAAACTTGATATTTCTGGTTATAAGAACACTGTACAGCCTCACCTCAATAACTCTTTAGGCTGCATATATGGTGCCTTTTCATCATTTTGGTACCTGGAAAGTGTCCATTTGAAGAAAGGTTTGGCTGATGACTGCTTTCAGACTTTTCAATTTTTTTATTTCCCTTAATTTTGCTGCTATAGAAGTAGTTTCCATCTACACAATTCTAGTTTTACTTAAGTAGGATTGCCTCACCAATATACAAGCAGCCGGCCTTTCATCTGGATGAAGCCAAGATCTTAGATCAGCTTCTGGGTTAAATATAAAATATTAGTTCTAGATAAACTAATTTGTGTTGTGTAAAGACTGGTTGCTTCCTCTTCAGAGAATGAATGGATATTCTAATTTTTTTTCCCCATCTTTCCAGCTGGAGAAACAGCTGAACATGAAGTTGTTGAATGTAGGTTTCTTATTTTCCCAGAAAAAGTATGGACAATTACATAATGCATTTTAATTTTTTCAGCCCCTACAAAAAGAGAAGCATATTTGATCTGTTTTCCATTAACTGATTCAGTATTATTGTTGGTAATAATATAGTAATTAAAAAAATCTTTTTTTTCTTAGACCTGTATGTCAAGGTCAGTCATTCTCCAGTGTTCTGTTTGAGTAGCTTTGGTAGGTGGAGAATTGAAAAATCAAAACTTTCAGGGATGCCGGGGTGTGGACAGAAAGTAAAGGAAAAGAATGTGGCAAAGAGCAATAGAAACCAGGAAAAGCACTACAGGTGATGGAAGAGATGTGGTAGACAGCAAAAGAAGCTGAGAGAATGAACATTCCACAGTCTTGCAAGGAGGCAAGGGAAGGCAGGAGGGCCTGGCAGGGGGAGACAGCCCCTCCAGCATCTCTGATCTGTGGGTTTGGGGAGATGACAGTGCTATATGTATGTGAGCAGGAAACATGAAATGGAACAATCCGATATGAAGAACCAGCCAAGTCATTGGAAAGCAAAGCAAGCAGCCTGGAACCTGACGATGAAGAGCTGGCTCTTCACCCACCCAGGTTCTCTTGTTGGGTGTCACTGCCTGGTACCAGGTAGGTCTATGGGAAGGAAGAGTCCACCCATGTTCCAACTCCCTGAGTATTTGGGATCCATTTCAGAAACAAATTGCTACTCTGAGCAGTCTCCTGAAAGATGATGCTTACAGGAACTAGATAGTCCCTTGGAAAACATCTATGGTGGCCACAATTCATGTCACTGAATGAATAAAAAGTTGTCAGTTATGTTGCTGTGGATTGCACGGCACTTGGGAAGATTGTTGTTTGTTTTTGTCAGGTTTTGTTTAGTTTGGGTTTTGTAAACTGTAGTGAGAGAATAGCTTTTAGAAAAAGAACAAGTATTAAGGAAAAAAATTAAATGAACTTTTTGAAGGAATTCTCTTTTGAAGATGCCTTTGTTGGAAAATGTATGCCTTGTCTTTATTGTAAGTCTCCACATTTTTTCCTTTTGCCTTTATCTCGGATAACAAGTAGAGCTGATCAGCAAATTCCCCATGAAATAAGAATAATAAAGCTATCTCCACCTGATTTATTGGCAGTGTTGATGGATACTGGGTATATCTTGAACTCCTCTCTGGTGGTGGTGGTAGTGGACCAGTGCTTGAGGGAGAGGGTGCTAAAAACCAAGACCTTCTAAGATAGGAAGGGCCATCCTGGGGAAAAGAGAAATCTCTTAAAAGCTGTGTTGTATACATGTGGGTTTGTTTAATGTGTGGCATATAATGCCGTTAATCTCCTTACAAAGTCATTGCTTAGAGAGCAATATGAAAGGAAATCCTGATAAAAGGCACCAGTGTAAATTTGACATTGCATGTAGCAGTCAGCTTCGTGTGTTGTAATTGGAGGGGACAGAATAGTTGTTTATTCAGAGGGGAGAATGATGCTATAAATTTCAGGTATGAGATTAAAAAATAACTAGACTTCATTTTCAAATCTCCCTTCCCCTTTATTCTTCTTCCACAGTCCTTGTTCGAGCTCTTTGCAAAGGAGAATCGCTGATCCTGCTCCATCTGAGGGAGTGGGAAGCAAATGCAAGTGGGGGAGGCAAGCGCCTCTGGACTCCAGATGTGATGCTCTGCAAGGCTCGTGTTGCCCTGTCTCCAGCAGCGATTCCTCTGCAGGTCTCGTTAACCTTGTGCAATTGGGCAGGAAAAGGCCAAGAGCATGGACCTTCCAGAGTCCTTCCACCTGCTCCGAGCTTCAGAAGAGGGGTAAGGCTGCGGGACAGGGGTCAGAATGTGCAGTCAGCCAGGGACACTGCCGGGACTCACCGTGAGTATTCGCACCGCGTCTGCCATGGAGGAGCTGTGCTCTTGGCTGCTGAGCTGGGGTGCCCTGCAAAAAATGGAAGATGCTTTCCAATCAAGTGAGAGCTCTGTATGCATAATAAACATGTGATTTTCTGATGGCTATGTACAGCACAAATGCTGAAGAATAGTCTGTGTGCCTTGTCAGAGCACTTAAGTTAAATAGGGGCACTTTGCATCATTGTTTTGATCTTCAAAATAAGAGACAATTGAATGCGAAGAGCTGTAGGGAACTTTCAAAGGCACATGAGCAATTAGGAGCATAAGTCCTCTTGGCCGAATGATCACTTTGGGATATTTTTCTTTTCCTGTATCCTTAACTCCCCTCCAAGTATTGATGGCAAAATAGGTCTTGGAAAATTTGACTCCCTCCAGCTTGTTTGTCTTGTTGGTGAATCTCTGGATGTTCCAAGCCATTTTAGGTTTCCTCTTCACTGCTAATGGCTACTTTTACTGGGTTGGTAAAATAACATCCAGTTGCTGATGAACTTCTGTTTTGCTGGAAGTCTGTCTGCAGGTCTTCCTATAAAAAGGTTTGTGTGATGGAGAT
>NC_063224.1:15032500-15087500 GCF_020740725.1 Corvus hawaiiensis
AGTTTTCTCTCCTTTCAGGTTGCAACCTCTTTTGAAACATCTCTCACTGCCTTTCTGTTATCATTTAATTTCCACATGCACAAATACAGGATTCATTCCCAGTTCTCTTGACTATAACATATCAACCCTCTCGCTAACATCCTTAACCTCTGCCCTGAGAAAACTAATCATCTCTCTTGTTAGCTCAGTCCCTTTTAGAGATGGCAGTGCACAAAGCACACCAACACTTCTCTACTGTAAGTAGCGAAGTGATGCTTCTCTCTACTTGGTTTGTTCCAGAGCTTCCACACTGATTTGTGTTGTACAATTCAATCTTCTGAATCACCCTTAATGACATCTATTATCTAAAATCCATTGGGCACCACTACTTCACTTCATCCCTTAATTACACCACCTCTCTCTTTTCATACCTGCTCTTGTACGTACCCAGTCACTGCCCTTAATGTCATCCTATTTCTCCTGTGCTAAGCTTCCAAAGTACTCATCCAGCAGCGCAGGCAGCCAGCTCTGTCCTCCTGCAGAACCGCTGAGAGTGCTCGTAAGGAGTGTTTTCTTGCCTCCTTTCCTCAAACAAAAGCAATCCTTACATTATAACAGGGAGTAGAGGAAGGTGTTATGGGTGACACTGCCAGAGAGGGGTTCCAACCATTCAATTTGGATTTAGATACACTATTTGTACAGACATGAGCTGGGAATCTTGATGGTCAGATGTGCCTAAGGTTCAGTAAGAGTTGAATTCTCACTGAAAGCAAATGGACCTTTTGAAAATCCCAGATTTTTTAGCTGGGAAAATGTCAATAGACATTTTCTTCAGGGTGGAGTATATTCCTGTTCAATCCTATGCATGGGACTTAATCACAGTAAGTCAGATTTCTAGTGTATTAGTATATCTTATAACAATGCAACAGTCAGCCATTCATCAAGCTCAATGAAGCATATTTAAGTTTTCTAGAAGCTTCCCATTCATGTGATACTGAATTCTTGACTATTCATAATAGTAAAAACAAATGAAGCCCTTTCAGACAGCAGATGCTGTACAGGGAGAGCTGGTTATTTAGAACAGGAGTGATTTGGCAGACTCAGTATTGTTTGTTAGAGGGCTGTCCCACACAGGAGGTAATTTAGAAGTCCTATTTTTTAAAATAATTTTTCTATAGATTCTCCTCCTTCTCCAGCTGAATGAATTGAAAGTCAGAATAGAGACTCATTGATTATTCTGGCTTCAAGGATCATGAAGAGGTTAATTAGGGACTGATAAAAGTTCTCTGGGGCAAGGGTCACGTCTTTGTATGTATTTGCATCATGACTAATGCAGTGTCCCTCTGAGCCTACTGGGGTTCTTCCATAATGTAAATAATATTAAATTGCACTTTGGGAAGTGGCAATTTTTAAATCTCTACCTTTGTAAGAGCTGTGTCCAAATTTCTAGGGCAATTTAAATGCAGCAGAAAGGTTGGTTTCTCATTTTGATTCCTTTAGAGGGCCGTCATCAGTGAAAGAGTTCTCCTGTACTGGCATAAATAAAATCTCAGACTTCGCAGGGAGCCCCAGGCATCGAACCAGCATGCAGACAGAAATGCTTATGGAGCTTGTGGGAGTTCGGATTGTTTTTTCTTCGTTGGAGCCAAGGTGTATGAAATGGATGTACCTGAAGAGGTGAGTGCATCTTTCCACTCACCCCACTGTGAGGAGTTTGGAACCATGAACCTAGGGGTCACATGGGAGACCTATCCCTGCATCTTCTCCTTGGCAATTATCTGCGTTTTTTCGACTACTGAGGGGATGAGGCCCCATCCATGCCATGCAAACACCTCCTGTGGCATCTGATAAGTGCAGGCATCACAGATATTTGATGGTGGCATGGTGATGGGCAGGGATAGTGTCAAATAAGTTACTGTAGGTGTCTGATAACGCAATTTCTTAGTGCTCCTGGTCACTCTT
The DNA here is from genome assembly GCF_020740725.1 of Corvus hawaiiensis. Lineage (NCBI taxonomy): Eukaryota > Metazoa > Chordata > Aves > Passeriformes > Corvidae > Corvus > Corvus hawaiiensis. The sequence goes on from NC_063224.1 coordinate 15,034,442, forward strand.
TGCAGAGTACCAAGTTTATGGTTTATGTGCCACTATGAAAGAACAAACAAGAAGGATCATCTGGCATTTTATGAGAAGTCTTGATCCTCCTGCTTCCCACCTCAAAGAGAAATAGGACAGCAAGAGAAGCAAATTGTAACAATCAGTATAAAATAATAGCTGGGGAGAATGTATCTTCTTTTTGCAACATTTAAGTGTACTCTGAAAATATTCCTAAAAATGCAACTTCTTCCAGATGGCTAAGGGCAACCTTATGCATCTCTGTTCATACAGGTTTGTAAAGCTAAAAGTTCAGTTGTTTGATGACTCTTATGAGCTTGAAAATGGCCTTCCAGACGCTGATACAAGTACAGATTTGTAATCCCAAAAACTTTATTTGGCCTTTTAGTCACCAGGAACTCATATCTGTGCCTATCAAACAGCTTAATTCTTATTCTAGTGATTAGTGACTTTTTTTCTGCCTTTTTCCCTCTTTCCAATCCTACAAATATTTGCCCAAGTAACTAATTTTCTCTTGATTCTCTGCTAAACTAGTCATGCCTACTTCTCCTTAGCTCTGGTGCAAAAAAAATCCCCAAAAGCGAGAAGGTCAACAATTCTCAAATCAAGATTGAACCATCACCTTTCTTCAGATACATCTCCCATATCTTTCCTATGGCTTTAAAGCAAAACACTGCAAGCCTTATTCCTCTTTGTGGTTTGTGTTTTGCCCATTCCTGCAGGTTGCAATATCTGTCTGCAATATGCCAATGGAGTCTGAATTGTTTTGTCATCTGGGCCAAAGAGTGATTGTAGATTGCATCCACTGGCAAATTTGGCTTGCTTTCCTGCTTTCCTTGAAACTCGGGAATGTGGCCAATACACTGGGAGAAGACCCCCAGTGGGTCTGGCCAGCCACAGGCCCTCCAGAGCATTCCAAGGCGTGCGATAATAGGCAAAGAATCTGATGGTGGTCATGGCTTATTACTTAAACACAATCTGTAACTTGGCCTCTTCCTTCTCTTCTCTGCTAAGGGGATTTGAGTAAGATACAGGAAAGAAAATAAAAGTGGCATTTTCTACAGGAAATGGCCCTCACGAACATGTCTCTGCTAATAATTACAGAGCTGGTTTTATTTTGTTCAATGCGCTGCCTCAGTTTGGATCCACATCAAGAGCAGCATATGCTCTCCAAACTAAAATAAGTGCATATCTGATTTTTCACAAAAAAATTATTTAATTGATCTCTTCCTACCCTCTCCTCTCCCCCTCCTTCTCTTCCTGTCTTTTTTGCCCATTTCTTTACTAATTCCATAATATAGTAAGCCCCCTATTATGAAAGACATCCGAATTAATTTAAATACAAAATATAAAGAATTAACCTTACAGCAAAACAGATAACAGAAAAAAGAGATAGTTTTTCTCTGTCAAGTGACAGCCTTCTCGTTTATTATCATTTTAACAAATTAAGTTGCAAAATTGGCATTATTTCAGAACTGTACGAAATGTAATAAGTCTATGAAATATATTGAATTTTTCAAGTATTAGAAATCCCTTAGTTTTGAAAGTGAATCACTGGAAATGATCCTTAAGGATCTGAAGTTTTTGTGCCATTTCTATACTATGCCTGCACAAAGTCTAATGGCATTTGCTGAGTTAATCCTGGATATTCCATTGTTTTGGTATTTGTACTCTGTTAGTTAAATACAACATGTGTGAGAAAATCAAAGGGAAGAGATGTTGTTAAAATAGGAGAAAATATTTATCCTTTAGATGTAAGAAATACTTGTCACCCAAAATAAATCTGGCTTAAACTCTTTTAAGTCTTAAATAAGTTTGAAGTTAAAGTAAGTTTTCAGTATTAAAACTGTCTCCCCCTGAAAGTGTGTATTTGTATGTGTGGGTGCACATGGGTGTGTGTCTGTGTGGAAGAGTATTAAAATTAGCATGTACTGAAAGTATCTTCTCCTGAACCTTGTTTCAGGAGCCTTGGAAGCTGATATGTGATGGGTGCCATACAAGCAGAACACAATGATAATGATACAACGTTGTGTAGGGCTACACAGTTCTAGAAAAGATGGGGATGAACTCCACCTGTAGCGTGTATTTATTTTTTTGGTTTTTTTATTTTACTGGTGGACATGCAGAAGCCCAGGGACAGTGCAGGGGTTGCTGGTGGGGGGAGAGGCAGAGGCCAGGCTAGGGAGAACAAAGGGCATGGGAAGGGCATTTCCAGAGGGGACAGAGGTGGGAAATGCTGCTGTCTGATACTCCAGCAGGATGGAAAGGAGGCCAGGGAGAGTGAGAGACCCCCAGAATGGAGGCTGCTCTCCCGTGAGGTCATCATCATAAATGTTATAACTCAAAAATATGAGTTCTTGGGAAAAATGGAAAAGATGCATGGGTGTGGCAAGAGCCACATGAATGTTTCCCCCTCAAGTTCCCTCTCTTCTGGCCTATTCATGCATTGTGTCACTTCAGCTGTCCCGGAGCCATGGGTCACTTGCTAGAAAATTGGTGCAGCTGGTTCTGCTGCCTCGGTGTGTGCATGATAATCTCACCATTTTTGCTCAGCGTTTTCTCTCCCCAAAGCCCCAGAAGCATTACCTGCTAACATGCCTTTCCCAGTACCAGCTCTGCTCTCTTCTCTGCCGCGCCTTTGCCTGTCCTTCGAATACAGCTGTGTCTTTGCCCTCCGAGAGAGTGCCCTTTTTTCTGTTGGCAGCCCTTGCATAGGTGCAGTGCGTTGTGCTGCCTCTCTTCTCTGTCTCACTCTATTCTCTTTCCTGCTGATGAGACCCATGTTGCTTTGGCAGAAAAACTAAAATACAGTAGTTCATCAATCCAAAATCCACAATGATGCACTTGTCTGACAGTGGGGGTTTGGCTGAAGGTGATTTTGACTATGAGCTTGACTCTTCTTTTCACTTTAAAGTAGAAAAGGACTGCAAGACTTTGTGTCTAATATAGATTTTACAAAGGATTTTTTTAAAAGCCTGTATTTATTGGTGGGCAGTGTAGAGAAATTGCTTGATTTGAGAAGATACGGGGAAGAGAATTGGTGCTGGTGCCAGTGCATGTCCTCAGTTTGGAAGTGGTGAGCACTTTGTGTCTCATTCTCAGGGGACACAGGGATTCCTAGTCCAGAAGAAAAATGACTTGCAACCGGTGCCACCAGGGCTGGTTTCCTGCAGCATATCCAAAGCAGAGAGAGGTGTGGCTGCAGGAGAAATGCCTGAGTCTTTTGCAGTTTTTCAGATGATCCTGGAGAATCTCGTGTGACATTATAGGACCAAAAGTTCATCTATTATGGCCATGGTAACAATACACATCAGGATGGGACTACGAGTGGTTTGGGAGAGAATCTGGACCCCTCCTTCCTGTATTCCTCTGTTTAAATTAAAATGTTGAAAATTCAGTTTTAAAACCAAGCTAATCTTGATCTTCTATATAAGCGTTTCCTCTTGAGCTTTTTGGTAGCATGAAAACTGACCTTGATGTCCTTGGATAAAATCTATGTTCCTTGCAGTATTGAACATGATGATCCTTGCCCTGCAGGCTTCTCCTCTTCACACTAGCAGTGTCTGCGTGCCATCAGCATTGAAATAATGGCAAGTCATCTGGAAGCCCTCTGGAATCACTTTATCTTAAAAGGTCGTATTTAAGAGTAAAAAAAATTAAACTGAATAATCCATTTGTAACTTCATCTGGAAAGGGTTGGAATCCGATAGAGAACAGACTTGTAAAGATATTTGTGCACTTCTCATTTTCAGCAGTGATTAGTGTGCCATGTTTGTATCACTTTTACAGCCAACTGATGCCTAAAATCAAACTTAAGCCATAGCAACAGCAGAGCAAACATCAAGGTAGGGCTGATCTCTGAGCACGCCGATGGCTGGGAGAGGAGCCGGCGCTTCCCTTGAAGTTCCAACATCAAAGATGACGAATAACTCCCTTCTCAGTGTTCCAGCTTCTCACATCATCTGAGTATCCTTTGGCAGCAACAGTTGGCCCAAGCCTTGGAGCAGCAGCTGGTAAGTCCAGAGGCAGAACTGTGATGCCTGTGGCATCAGATGTACTGGAAACCCTTCTAAACTCTATTTTGAAGTTTCAGCATTTGTGTGGACCTAATTATAAGACATAGATTCCAATGACAGGCTGTGTGTCTGATTATGCATGGTGACAGGGCTTACACAAGGGCTGAGTGGTTACTGGCTGCTCTTAAAGGAGAGGACGTGGCTGGCAGCATGGGGAGACATGATACGGGCTCAGTCTGTGACCAGGCCAGGAGACTGAACTGCAGCTCAGATCAGCTTCTGTGGCTTCTCCCTTGGTTTGCTGTATGGCATTGGGTGAGTCCTTTAACTCCTCTGTGCAAAAGTGGTCCTGTGATTAAAATGGTGTTGCCAGCACCTGCTTGAAGGGCTGCTGGGTATTTGCATATGCTGAGTACTTCTGGGTCTCTATGGACTCATGAAAGCACAAGCAGATCTGTGTATATGTGGCTACCTTCTGCATATATAATGCATCTGTTTAATGTACATATATAGATATATATGTATATAAAATAGATGCATCCACCCATACACACCTATTAAATGTATTTGCATGTGTGAGTACACCCACAGAAACTTTTGGTTATAACAATATGACCTTATTTCATCGAGTCACCGCATCGGAGGACTATTTCAATGTTGTGAAGTGAGCTCCGCTGATCCAGGTCTTGGCTTTCAGAAACCAGTCAGCTTGTACCTGTACACATCTTCTTGTCGTCTTGGTGTGCTCCCGGCTGTTTTCTGGCACGTGCTGGTGCAGCAGGTTCTCAGGGAGGTGTGTGCAGGGTTGGAGCCTGTTCTGACACTACTTTAAAAACTCTGAACATAATCATTTGGTGTAGTTGATCAGTGTAGCAGAAAAGCTCACAATTCACTCATGCCTGAGCGTGGTAGTATTTAAAAACAAAGCATTTAGCTTTAGAAGTGCCTTAAGAATGACTAGGAAATGGAAGGCAGCCTTAACTATGGAAGACCCTGGGATTTAATGTTGCAGTGTACAGGGGCTTTGTGGTAAGTGACTGCTTGGACTGTGAAGCCTTGATACAGTGGGATGAACTGTACCATCATTTATACTGGTAAAATCCCTCATCATAATGGACAGGGCTCACTGGCATAACAGCTCTTGGCGCAAGAGTGAAATTGAAACTATGGCAAAACCCTGGAGTGCTTAGATATTGTTTTCAGAGGAGCCAGGATGCCAGTAGATCCCACTAAAATTTGTTTACTGGATCATTTAGGTGTGAATCTTCAAAGCAGTGTTTTGGAATTAAGTAAATGTTAAATTTCAGTGAAAACTTCAGCCTAACTGCTCCAGATTCTGTGGAAAACTTTAGTCTGATGCTTTAACCATGTAAGGTTCAATGGCTCCTCTTCTGTTACAGGTGTCAGTGAACAATAATAATAAAAAAATTGACTTGTGCAATGCTGAATCTACCAAGGATTCTTATTATACATTTATAAAATAAACCCTAATGGCTTTTTGGAGTGGTTATGGTGTAGTCTGTCAATGTATATTAAGATTACTATGATAGCTCATAGCCTTTATGATAAAAGCATGCAAATTAACATAGATATCTGCAGAACTTTGCATACTTTTTGTAATTTAATACAAACAGATCCAGATTTACAGAACCATGCACACAGAAATCGTGTGTGCACATTTTTTGCGCGTGCATTGCTGACCTTAAGCAGGAGAGAGAGAGAGAGAGGAGCAGCTCACATGGTTCAGATCTGCACTGAGGTCTGCGGCTCCGCATGCCAAATGAAACACAAGGCGACTTTTGATGGCCAAGTGAGCCATCAAAAAGGTTTTTTAATGGAAATGCTGTCACACTCTTAAGTAGAGTACTGCTGCCAGGCATCACATCAATAATGCAAACTTTGGAAGACAATCTTGCAAACTAAATAGCCAAGAATTCTGAAGTATTTCTATAAAGAAAAAAAGAAAAAAGGTGATCATTATGAAGAGGGGGGGAAAGCCATCAAGTGAAATTTAATTTTGCATTCAAATTTATTATTGCTGTCTGTTCCCAGTGCTGAAATGCCTGTTTACTTGCAAAGGACAGTTTCTTTCCATAATGAATCATAGTAACACTTAAATTAAGCACAGTAAAAGAATGGTTAATGTCATAACACGCTGACAATTTAACCTGGCCAATATTTTTATTGCCTTGTACAATAAACCTAACAGAGCACAACTTGCTTTTTGACTGGTGGAAAATCGGTTATGAACCGCCAGGGAATGACCAATTTTTCAAATGCAGCCATTCAGTCACACTATAGCCACTAATACTTTTTTTTTTCTGTACACTATTGCTGTTATAATCTTTTGAGGATATTTTATCACGGCAATAACCTCCTCGAAATCAGTCTTTACTGCAGTTAATGACTGGACAGCTGGAGCATTAACTGGCCTTGGCTTTGCCTCTAGCCATTAACTAACAAACCAGTTGTTATCTGCAGGTAACAACCAATTTCTTGTAGAATTTTCTTGATAAAGTGTCTCACTGGATAAAAGTTGTGGGCTTTTTCCCCCTTCTTTCGTCAGCTAAGATCTAGCAAGTCTAAGATAATACACAGAGAAAGAATTGCAGAGAAGTAGCAGTAAGTAAGAGTATTGTGAAATAAGTTAAACTATAAACCAAAATTCATACAGTGTTGATTGTTTACTCCTGCCAGAATTTTTGTAACATTAATAAAAGATGACTCTATTATATCTTGCTCACTTAGGTGTGGGGTGTGGGCTGTATTCAAGAGTGGACTTTGGGGGCTGTGTCACAGGGCACTGCTCGGGGTGGTCCCCTGACAGCATCACCACATGGCACAGCCCTCCCCAGGGCAGAGAGGAGACAACAGCAGGGCCATGGCAGCTGCTGGCCATTTAGGCACAGACACAGACGTAAGAATGTGGAGACTGCTTTTAAAGTGCCTTTCATCTTCTCAGCAAGTATCGAATGGAGACACCAGTTTAATTCTGTATATGTTGTACTTTATTAAATGGGTATTATTTTTGAGGGCCTTCATAAAATTTTAGCCTTTCTGCTTGCAGTTCAAAGTTATGAAATGTTAACCTCTGTTTTGTTGCACCATTGTTTTAAAAGTAGGGTTAGCAGATTCAGATGAAATCAGTGCATTACTGAGGGCTTTAAAGTGGAGATCCACAGCATCGTTAAATAGAAGCAGAATAAGTAAAATGTACGAATGAAACACCTATAAAAAGCCAAGCTCTATCATGCCATAAACAATGATGTTTTAAAACTCTTAATAGGCTTAATAACAGTTTATTATTTTACCTTAACCCTTTTAAATGCCTTGTTTTTCCAGCTTTTATCTTGGTGGTACTGAGCTGTTAATACTACTTCTTAAATTTTCCCCTCTAGGTATATTTTCCAGGAGTGAATATGAAGAAAAAGTAAATGCAGCCACGCATTTCCTTTTAAGAAGCACAGTAGGCACTGTGCCCAAAACCCTTCCTGGGCTAGGTTGTGGGATACAGCAAATATCTTGCATCTCTTGTACTTAGAGAGGATTTCTAAAACTGAAGGTGAAAATCCTGAATCAGTAGGAGCCTGGATGGCAGGTCAGTGTCTCCCAGGGGTCAGGATCCTCCCACAGTGTCTGGCTTTGCAGCGTCCCTCATAGCTCCCATCTGCCCCACACACAGGGACCATGGCTTGCCCCCCCTCCACTGTGGATTTTTATGTTTTTCCAGATGTTTCCACTGGAGTCTTTTGCAAAACATTTTATTGTCAACCAGAAATAAAAAATTAATAACAACCAGAATTTCTAACCAGAGAGTCAATTTCAAATTCTGTTACATTTTGAAATTATTTTAATCTGGGAAGTTCTGGGGGATTTCTGGTGGTAAGGGTTTGTTTTACACTTGGAATTACTGTGTATTCTGTGCATATGCAAGTTGTTCCCTTTCTTTTTGGTATCCATGTAGAACTGGCTCATGCTGTGGGAGAGTTCCCTTGGACATTGATGTAAGGATAGACCCCCTTCACTGCATGTGTACTAACTACCAATATTAGTTGCAATTCAAGCATTTCTAGCAATTTGAATGAATCCAGTGATTTTTAAATCATTCTTAATTTCATATGCCTACTCCTTTACTCTCTTTCAAGTTACTGAAAATGTAAGGCATTCTAAACATTCCTGATCATTCTTCACTGCTTTGGTCCTATAAAGCCAATCTTTTCCAAAGTTAAGCACTTAAAAATTTGAAGTACTCCAATAAATTTAAATTGGCATATTCTGTGCATATCAATTGAGAATTATTAGAGCATTAGTGCCTAGGAGTGATGGCTGAGGGCATGCAAACCAGTTCATACATTGATTTTTAATGACTTTTTATTGATTCTGTGCTTTTTGAACTTGATACCCTTAGGTTGCCTCTTACATAGAGTTAACAGGTTTGTGATGATACACCAAGTTCAGAAGAGGCATCGTTTTCCTCTTACACTTTTTGTTTTCTCCTTATGGCTTACTATTATAAATTGCTTACATGCAAATAGCAAATATACTTGGTCTGTGGCTTTAAAAATGGTGATTGTCACTTTAACAGGATATGGCTCCTCATGTTCCCCTGGCTTATCTGTAGACCAGATTTCTGTTCAAACCTTTAAGGGTCTCTCCTTCCCTCGGTGTGAGCACACAGTGTTCACCAGCAATGATGGATGTTCTAGACCTGCCCTGATAGGATTCTTAGTAATTTTTAAATGTCAATCTTAATTTGTCAGGCCAAGATATTGTGGGTGTCATAAAGCACAAAGTGAAAATGCACCTTAGTACTTTTACATTTTGAAAATGATTCATTTGTATTATGAATACAGACCTCTGCTCTTTATGTAATTCCACTGTATTTATTAATACTTTGGTGTTAACCTATTAACCAGTGCACTGTCAGTGCAACCTGCACTGGGGCTGACTGGGGCAAGCGGGTGTTGTACTGGTGACTGCCCTCCTTTGGAGGAGGAGGAAGGCTGGGGAGGGTGCACAGGCTCAGAGGAAAGGCTGGGAGACCATTTGTGGTATGACTGGCCTGAGCTGGGCTGGCGAGCTGTGGGAGGGGTGGGCTGTGGGGGCAGCTGGTGGCAGCCTGGGGACATGTCCGGCTGATGGATCAGGAAGTCTCAGGGAAGCACCACTTTGAACCAGTTACACCACCACCCTTCCTTGGGTGTGAGATGTGCTCTTTCCAAAGTTTTCCTATGTGGGTCACAACAGGACAAGTGAGAATATTTCTAATAGATTCAATTCTTGTGGGTTTTTCAGTGCTTCTCCCCTGCTGCTTGGGCTGTGTCGTGTGAGTTTTTCGGGAGGCAGTGATTCCAGTTTCATTTCGTGGGGAACCAAACGCTCAGACTGCATGGCTGTGATGCTGTTGCTTCTAATTCCCTTGCTGAGGCTCGTGCCAGGAAGCGTGGTGACCATCAGCCGCAGGTGTCCCTCTCTCCCCCCGCCCTGAGATCCCCTCTGGCCACAGTTAAGGCACGTAGCAGTCTGAGGAGACATTAATTGCTGTTAACTGCAATGGGCACTTCTGTATTTGGGCTTTGTTTAGGGCAAATTCCTCTGCAATTGCATTGTTAGAAGCCACGGGTCTGTTAACATTGGAGTTATTAGGCCATGTGCTTTCTGTGTGTTGTCATAGTCGGAACAACACCAGTGTAAACGTCTGTGCTGGGCAGGGGAAGTGTTAAGTGAAGAATAAAAACAAGCCCAAATTCCCATTTGGAAACTGCATGCCTCAACAAATACCACTGTTCATAGCAAGTTATTAGCTTCTTGGTTGTAATTCTGGTCCTTTCCTAAAGGGAGGTGGAAAAAAGCATGTAAAAGAAATTTTTGACACTTCACGGTGTATTGAATGAACAGCAGAAAGCTCCCCAGTCTGCCCATTCCCATTTGCAGCTTGGATGTGGCTGAGGAAACACTTCTTTCTCCTTTTCCTTGTGATTCCCTGTGTCTTCTGGTGGCAGCACCCTAGGCATCCCAGAATGCACGTGAATAACACACCTTCAAATCAAAAACCTGAAATGTCCCTTTTTTCGGGCCACTGTGTATGAGGCACCTGTAAAAAGCCTTTTTGTCCTCCCAAGTAGGGAGGAGGTCTCTGCCGTGGGCAGTGCCAGGGCTCACTAGTGGGCAGGAGCTGCTTTTCCTGCACAGGGTACCAAGGAGGGAAGCACAGCATGTCCTGGGTGACAGGGCTGACCCCCTCACTGGGGGCTGGCAGGGGTTACCTCCCTGAAGGTGTGATGAGGAAGTGGGAAGTAGTTAAATGCCCTCTGGGAGGTTTAGGGGAGCATTTGCTGGTGGATTTGGCTGAACTGAACTTCCATGTCTGTATCTGAACTGAACATTTTGAAATATACTTATTACAGACCATTCACTCGGTACTGTTACTGCATGTGGCTGAGTTTCCTACAGCGTCCAAATCTGAAATGTCCCTGTTTTTCTCAAACCAGCTATGTATGAAGGACCTGCAAGAAGCCTCTTTCTTCTTCTGAATTTACAGTGTTCACCTTCTTTTGTTTTTGCTATGTGCCTTCCAGAATTAGAAGATTCAGAGTGAGAAATGTGATTTTTATATTTATTTAGAAGCCACTCTGAGCAACAGCACATTTACTAACTTGGTTCATTTTTATTCATTTTTTTTCATTGCTTATTAAACCAGTGGAAATCTTTCCATTGTTTTCAGCTGGTTCTGGCTCAGAACTTCATGGTGCTTGACAGTATTTAGTAGGAGCTGAAAGATTTGGACTTTTAAATCATGCTATATTATGGTCTTCTGCCATACCTGTTTCTTAATTGTATATGTAATCCCAGTGTCTGCTGCTGTGTATTTCTGGTTGAGCAGTTTCTGTTTAGTTAAATTTTCACAAGTATGGTGTTATGAAACAGTTAAGCAAAAAATCATCAATATTATATTTGTCAAAAATGGGAAACTAAATATTGAGATCAGTTTTATCCATTCATTAGTTTATGGACACCGAGTCCTCTGAGTAATGTCACAAATTCCCTTGCTGTCTCTCAGTGCTAGATTTATCATTTGGATCTTTGATATAATGGAAAGATACATTAAAAACTGATACAGTCAGACAGGTCCCAGTGGGGTGTACATCTGTGTCGGCTTTTACGTCACGGTTCTCTCAGTCAAGATTTGGCAGGAGGTTATTTTATCCAGAAGTTGCTCTGGAATGTGCCATGCACTTTTCATAGGCACGTAGTGTCTTCATGTGAGAGCAGCTCCCCTCCCTCAGCCTGTGCAGCGCGGCTCTCATCCGTGCGTGGGTCTGAGCCGCGCTCGTGTCCCTGAACGTCAGCCCCGCACACCTTTGGGCTGTGGCACGTGCCAGAGGGGCTCTAGGAGCCAACGTCATCCAGAGGGCACTGGGAATTCCCACAGCTGCCATGTGCTGTGAACTGTTTGCATTTTTAGCAAAGTTCAGTGTGATTCTGTTTTATTCTTTTATATTGACTTTCTAAATATATTCCAGTGCTGTCATTTCCCTCAGGAACCTTTACCGAATCCATGGATTTAGAGTTACTATTATAACATATTACAGGACAATTAATTTGTAAGCACTGTAACCTGTCCTAGAAAGCAGATTCTGAGAGGAATACTTTTATCCTTATAATTTAATGTATCATGTAATGAAAACTAATCTATGTAGTTCAAATTCAGACATTAGAACAAGTTAAAAGGGTCAGTATATACAATAAATTTCCCTTTGCCAATTTACTCAGTTAATTTAGACATTGCCTTTTCACTTAACTCATTAAAACTTTCTTGCCAAGTTTACTTATCTGTGTTAAGGGTACAATTAATATTGTAATTTTTAATTATCCACTTGGTTTTATCAGAGCCAAAGTGTTTCCTTAAGTGTGAATATCAAAATAGAGCCTATATTTTTTAAGAAAGTGAATCACTCTAATTTCACTAATTCCTTAATAACACAAATATTTGTGTATCTTTCTCCTTTCTCTTTATGCATCAATAGTTGTGTTGTTTTGTTTTATTTTATAACCTTAGCATAATATACTACTGAAAGCTATATTTTGTACTACTTAATTCTGTACCACTCATTCTGATTTATGGCATCATTTTGTTTCCAGCTCACTCCTTATCTTCAAAAGGCTTGATCCAAAACTCATCAAATTCAGAGGAATAGATCCCAGTGGGCTTTGGATTAGACTAGTAGGGTGAAATTGTGGACTTCATGAAGTTTGCATTACATGTGCAGATATGCAGTACTGAGATTACTTGATTGATTTCTAATTCAGCTTCTTCTATTTAGGAGCAAGTTCTTGAGAATCCTGGCCATGCACTTGAAATTTAAGAGACCATTTTAGTTGCATATATTCATCCATTTTCTTACTATGACATTTGAGAATACATTTATTTGCCAGTTTGATTTTATCATCATTATGGAGGGCTCATGTTTCTAATTTCTCCTACAGTCTCTTGAATTGTTAATGTTAACTCCTACTGAACCCAGCCTTGTTTCCTAACAGAGGGATGCCATTCTGAACTGGTATTGATGCTGAGCTGTTAAAAATACTTTCTTCAGCAATGACAGGTTTACAAGTCATAATAAAGGACATCTCATCACAAAAGTAGGGAAAGGAGTTAATGCAGAAGACACCTGGTAAATAATATTACAACGTATTTATCTTGTTATTTCTTAGTTATAGATGTATGGAGTGATAGATATAGGATTATGAAATTGATTTCAGTTCTTCAGTACAGGAGAAGCTGTTTTGTCATCTTCAGCGCTCTTGCTTTTCTTTTTCACCTGACTTTGTTAAATTGCAACACCCTGGACATATCTTCCATTATATAGCAGCTGGAACATTCCTGGGTTTGCCATTAACTTGACAGTTCCTAGCATTCTGTCTGGCTATGTATATAGACTGCTGCACATGAGAGCCATTTGATTAAATAAATACAGAGGGAGTGTGTTAATGTGAAACGATTGTAACAGATACTAGTAGATAATCATGGTGTGCTCCGAGCTACCTTAAAAAGCATTTGTGATATATGGCTGTGCTGCCTGATCCATGGCTATTGTGCAGCTGATTAGCTGTGGTGAGAAATTACTCATTCCCTTGTATTAACTACACTGTTTAACTACACTGTTTCCACCAATCAGTATGAAGTATGCCAACTTTGTTTAGCCTGTGCACTTGTGCAATGATGAACAAGTAATGCATAAAACAAACCCTCCTACCTAATCAAACATTCCTCAGAGATTTGAAAACAGAAACAAAGGGTAAATCCATTCATAGATTATAATGGTAAAACAAAATAAAGTTTGACATACATATATGGAAACTATGAACACGTGATACGAATATTTTTTTAAACAACAAGTTTGAATTATTAATAAATGCAAAAAATACGTTTTAACACAAAATGGAACAATTGGAAGGATATGTTTCTTCAGAAGCACAAGGATCAGGAAAGATCTCTATTGAATACAAGCACTTTTTTCCCCCCTCTTGCTTTCCATTTTAGCCTTTTCAAATGTCTGTCTAATGGCTGTAGTTGGGAGAAGTTTCCCTTTTTCATCCCTGAGCTTGCAGTACAATCTTCATTCTCTGAGTATATAATAAATGAAGTTTGTTAACCCTCGGGGTGTGAAACCCATTTTTCTCTTCTTGTCCTACGGTGTTAGGTGTTGCAGACAGCTGACGAGCAATCCTTTAGGAAGGACTGCAAAGCTGTCCAGGAAAGGGCTTACATTTAATTTTGTCATATATCCTGGTTACCAGGTTATTTGATTTTAAGATAATTAATGGATCTCTTTATGGGTATATTTTTTCTTAGTCATCAAGAAAGCCCAAAATATTCGATAAGAATGATTTTATTGGAGATTAGTAAATATCGACAGAAGGAGATACCAGAAAGTTCAGAGAGTTTTGGACTTTATTTTCCCTTATCATTAGATTTGAACTAGCACAGTGCTTGCAGATTTGAGGGGGACTGTGATGAGACACCACTGTAGGCATTTTCACTGGTGACTACACGTCAGTTAGGGGCTTTCATTCTGTCCTTCCTTACAATTCTTACTGGATTTTGTGTCTGCTGGGTGAACAGATAAAGCACAAAATACTGTTCAATATAAATGCTAAAAAAAAAAAAAAAAAAATCCTAAACTGAAACCGTCATAAGCAATTCAAAGTAAAGACAACAGAGTCTTTAACATTGAGCCCTTAGAGGAAACAGTGTGAGGGAACAACAACGCCAGCTTTAACTTTGAATTCCCAGTTGTGCTTTGGCTTGTACCTCAACTTAAACATTAATCAGATGCTTCTCTGCATTTCATCTCCTCATTTGCAAAAAAATCTTTGCTGAAAGGTTATATAAAACTCATTATTTACCTGAGTGACCAGAAAGGCTCTCAAAGTGCCATTCCAAGCTCTCGGGTGAATGCTTATTTATAGTTTTTTAATAGGCATTCATTACCTGATGGATTGGAAAGACTCTTTTTGAACCAGTTCCTGTCTATTGGTTAAATACAGATTGATAACTTTTTCTTAAAAAGCTTATTATTAACCAGATAAGCTCATCACCTTTGGATTTCTAAAGTGGTGATTAGTTTTAGCTTCCAAGTATTCAAGACTTTCACTGGTGTAACTTGAATTTTGCCCAGTGGGCCATATTCTGGAAGTTAATTACAGTAGTGCAATGCTTGCAAAACTCTGACTGCAGCGGTAACATAAGCCTGTTTGCACAAAGAAATACCTCAGACCTGTATTGCTGCTCGTATATTGGGTAGTCCAAGCACAGGGTGTAGAGGAGGTAAAAGGGTGCAGCACATTTTAAAATTCCTGTGAGCTTGGTTGGAAACACATTGTTAGGCATATTTTGATGCCTAAAAAGACATAACAAGTCCTATTCACACCTCTGTGCAATTTGCACAGTCTTTGAGCTTCACTGATTTTGCTTGGTGTATCATTCTGCTTTTGGGGATTTGCTTCTAGCTTAAATTACTGTGGAAACAGAAAAAAAACCCCACACAGTTTTCACAAATGCAGTTTGGCAGTGTGGGCTCAGAATCCCCATACAAAATACCTCTATGGGTGGCTCTCAATGGCTCCCATTCTTTGTGAATTGAGATTTACCCCTTCTCAGCTGTCCCTCCCTTGTTGGTGCCACAGGCAATGCTCCCTTGGCTGCACAGGCTCCTCACCCACCTCTGCAGCTCTTAGCACATCTGTGGGACTTCAGAGAGACAAGTCCTGGCTAAAGAGGTGTAAAATAACATGGCCATACATGCTCATGCCTTGTGATCCAGGGATCTTCCAGGGTCTAACTTGTATCTTAAAATGGTGCTCTTCAACAGCATCAGTTGAAACTTAAATCCAACGCAAGGATGAAATGGAATGATATGAAAAAAGAGCCCTTAATTTGAAATGTTCCTGGAAAATGGGTAGGTTGTTTGAATTCTCTGGGGTTTCCATGTGACTCCTAACAAACTTGAAAACTTGAAACCTTGTTTTGCTTGTGTTTGTTATTGCTAATTTACAGGGCATAAGAATGTCTCTTTGGTTCTGTCCTTTTCATTGTCCACTTTTTATTCCATTCTTTAAAATTTCCAACTTCCCGTTCACCCTTTTTTTCCTCTGTGGGGTAAATATATGTTGTTAGAAGGAGCACTGAACACTCACTGGAGAGAAATGTCCTTTCTCAGCTGTTTAGGCAGAGTAAGTTTTCAACCATCTCAGACAACTCCTACATTTTGGCGTTACTTCCCAGTTGTTTCAGAGATGGTTTCCCCCTTCAAATGCCTCTAATTATGCAAAGATGCTTTCCACAAAACAAAAAAAGACTCAAGTTTCTTATGTAAAATTAAATAGCATCTGGAAAAAACTCTTTTGGGTTAAGTGAGAAAATTGCAAATAAAAACCCAAAGCCTTAAAGCCCCTTGAGGTTAACAGAAAGGCAATTATAAAGGTCATAGTGTTGGTGTTCTTTGACATCACTTTTGCTGTTGTAAAAGTTTGGTGGAAGTGTCTATCTTAACTATTTATGGTATTACTTTTTAGGAAACCAGTTTCCCATCTGGTTAAGAAATGCTTTAAATTCTGTTTAAAATAATGTAATCAAACCCAATTATACTCTTTGCCTCCCTCTGCTGGCTGTGCAGACAGTGTTAGTTGGCTTCTTGTGTGACCCTCTCATTGTAAGCCAGCCGGTTGATTACAGCAGTCTTCATTTCAGGGTGGGTGAGCAGCTATATATGAACAGAATAATGGAAACAGGAGCTTTTTAAAGATACAAAAAATCTTTATTTTTGAGTCTTTAAATTATTAGAAACGTTTTTTATTAAAGAAGGTCCCTCTAACCTCTCCTGAACTCATATTCTGGACTGGTTTAGGTGAGGACAGGAGAGTCATATGCAATTTCTTTGAAGAAAGGCCAGGTGCTGAGGTACAGCAACAATATTTTGGCAGGAAAATGGCAAATCAAATCCAACTGTCCAAGAGGGCTAGATATGAGCAGAGCTGAACAAATCTTTGTGTGTACACACATCATTCAGGTGCTTTGCATTACACAGAGAGCTCTCCACTTCATCAGTTTTCAGATGTTCTGCTCTTCACTGGTGTCCCTCTGTATTGATGTATATTCTTCACATACATATCATAGCCAGCTCAGTCCTTTGTCCCATTCCCAGAGCCTCTGCAACTCTCCAGGGATGTTGCCTAAATCACTTTCAAGTGTCCAGTCTCCTGTGAGGATGTGAGATAGTCCTCTTTGTTTTGTTAGCACTCTCAGAAAACAACCCTGAAAAAGAACCTATGGCACAGTACCGTGGAGCCTCCCTAATGACAAAGCTAGGGATGTAATTTTCTCCTCCAGGTAATTATTTTTCATGTTCTTGGGCATCAGTTTTAGTAGAACTTTTGGTCTTGTGTCTGTACCTGGACACTCAGAGTGACTCTCTCAAGGGGCAGGTGCAGTGGGAGAGCGTGAGGGTGTGATTTTCATTAAAGCTATTTAGGGGAAAATAAAAAAATGGAGACACAAGTATTATTTGGAATTGCTTAAAACAACTCTTGGAAGCAAAGCAACAACACTAAATGTCCATTCCATCTTTTTTCTGGGTGTTCGTATCACACCGCGCCTGCCCGGACCATGCTGAGACTCTCACGTGCACTGACTGCAGCCCCAGCTGCTGTCCACTGCCCACCCACCACTACTGCCCCTCCGTGGGACCCGTCTGCAGCTCCCTGTGCCCAGGCTGCTCTGGGCATGGCCGTGCTGGGGATGATGGAGGGAAGCCCGTGGGCTGCTGCAGCTTGTACTCAATAGCTGGTGTTTGTGGTAAGGGTACAACAAACCACTGGGCGTAAATCACATCTCTTCGGACATCCACAGCTGCGCCAGTTCTTAGGAGCTCTGTGATTATTATTAGTTTAAAAAAGAGCCTGTTCTGAACCCCCTGGGATGGTGTCCCTGGGGTGGGTGTGAGCAGTAGGCAGGGGCCACGCTGGCTGTGCCACCAGGGTGCTGTGTCCCAGGCCAGCAGTGGGTGAGCTCTGCCCTGCCCTCAGGCTCGCAGCCCACTCCCACCCTGGCAGTGTTTTCTGGCTGCCATCACCACGGGGCACTGCTGCCAGGGACAGCCCTGGTGCTGGCGTGCCATGGCCAAGCTGTGCTGGGTGAGGGGGCCCCATCTTTGAGTCCACCTCACCCAGCACAGCCTGTGCGCTGGACCCCTGAGGGGAAACGCCTTCACTCGAATTGTGTGGGAAACCGTCCTCCAAAATCACTTGCGGTCTGCCAGGGGTCTCTTCAGATCCTCCCAAAATATCCCAGGCTTTCTTCAACCTCAGATACCTGCTGTGATCTTTGGGACCAGGGTGGAAAGAAACAGGAAAAGTTTAAGGAAACTGTTGAAAAGTGGGATATTGGTTAGGATAGTTGAGTAAGAAGAAATGCTTACCCAAAAAACTATTCTGGAGGCTTGCCTCAGCGGTAAGATCTCACTGTCTCTTTTAAATAGCTCCTGAAGAGCTGTGACAGACTGCGAACAGGTTCAATGTGCATTTGCTACAAGAGCTAGGTCAGTGCTAATGCACTTTAAAGTTGAAGTTCAGCTATTCTTTCGGATATTTTTCCCAGCACTTTCTCCTCCTGATCAATCATAATTCCTGGTGATTACACCTGGAGAAGGAGACCTGCTATACCAATTCCACATAAATTTAAATGTTAAAATTTAAATCCTGGAGCAACAGTTGTCTCCTGATCTTCTACATTGTGCTTGTTCTGAGACTTACTGCAGCTTTCACTCTTGCTCTCTTGGAGAGTATTGGAGCCCCTGTTGTGCTGAATGGAAGATGGGCACAGAAGTATGTCCTGCATGGCTTTATAAATGCTGTGCCCTTATTCTGGAAGCAGAATTTGCTCGATTCCACTAGGTGGATCTATTGAGAACATTGCTCACCCTTTAATGTAAAAAGTGTTTTTCACTTAAGAGAATAAAAAAAAATAATTTTTTTTTTATTATCACTTCACTAAGCTCCTTATGTTCTAAAAAACCGCAAAGGTGACCACTTTTGTCTGTAGAAAGCTGTAAAGCCATGTATCAGTTTGTCAGTCCACAATACCTTGAAGGACTTTTTCTCTTCATTGCAGTTTTGCCTTTATTTTGCAAAGGAAAAGAGTCAGTGCTATGAGAGGGAGATGTGCTTCCACAGTGACCTGGCTTTAGATGCTGCTTCCATTGCATTTCTTCCTGATGTCCATTTTGTACTCTCATTTGGATCCTTTCCTGATGGCAGTGTTTTGATGAATTTTTGCAGTGACTTTATCACAAAAAATGGCCAACATAGGCTCCTGACCTTAGTATCTGCTTTTAGCTGACCCATGCAAGTTGTCTGTGATGTGAGGCTCAATGATAGTTGACTACTACATTGAGGATGTGGATTTATCTCCTAAAAACCCCTACATTTTTTCAGATTCTGATTATCTTGACACTGTGATGATGGTAAGTACAATCTTGGTTGGTCAAATTTATAAAGAGATATTTATTTTGGTCATGGCCCCTGGGAAATAGCTTGTTCTCAAACGGATTCTGCCTCTAATCTCTTTTGAAAGCTGGGACCTCAGAGTCCCTTTACCAAGAAGCTTTCTTAGAATCTGTGCCACTGGGAAAACCTCCACCCACCTTGTCAGTGTACTGGGGTTGTGCCCAGGAAACCCCTGTGTTTGTAACAGGCATTTTGAAAGGCTTTTCCTTTTTTTTTCCTGTGAGTGTTTTATTTATGTCTTCTTGAACCATGCTTCAGCAACTTTCTTGCTGGCTGACTTGTGTTTTCACTGGCTCAGACTGCCATGTAGATCGCACCACCTGTTCCAGAGTTTGCTGAAACATTTATTGCAAGTTTTCTGAAATCCCTTATTTAAAGTCCCTGCTATTAGATGATTTCTTTTATGTGCCTTTCCTTATCAATATTAAAGACCTAATGTTCTGCTCTTCCTTGGAGAAGAGACCCCCTCCTAAAGGCATTAAGCTTTCAATGGGCTTCTTCAGCCTTTGTTAAAAGAATGCCCAGTTGCTTATCAACTCTTTTTAGCAAGAAAATGCTGATCACACTTTTTAAGAACAAAGGCAGGATTATTCCGTGGTCCTTCCTTACAAAGCAAACAACTTATAAATATTTAAATATATAAAGCTAATGTTTCTCTCCCACCCATTGTGTAAATTACTGTATGAACAGTTGTCTTTTGCTAGTTTCCTGTGTAAAGCCTTGTAAAATACTCCTCCAACCTGGACTTTTGTAGGATTCATCAAAGCTGAGGAGATTTGGGATATTCCCTGTTACTTACATCTGTCTGAAATGAGGTCTTCCAGAAGGCAGTCATTCCACAAAGGTAGACATCATGGCAAAAGGTAATGTTGCCTGGCTGAGGAACTAAGCTTTCATTTCTCTCTTCCTACTTTTTAAAGTTTGACAAGTCTGTAGCTGACAGCTTTTCCTCCCTGAGAAGGTGCCCACTATGTGCTGAGGCAGTGCCAAAGCCTTGCTGAGTAAGGCACACAATGTACATCTCCTCTGATCTTTCCCTCTCTCCTCTGTAGAGTTTTTACCTTGTTTTGAAGAGGCAGAGTATTCCTTCCTACTCATGGAGGAGGCACAGAAAGGATTAAAACCAACCAAAGAAGTTGAAGAAGTAGCTAAGGACAGTTGAGATGGCATGAAGGCTTTGAAGAGAAAAGACCTTTCCCTGGATGCAAGAAAAGAAGAAAGGAACAGCACTGAAAAATGGGGAAAAATAGGAAGCAGTACTGCAGGGAACTACAGAAGTGCTGATGGTGCCTGAGGATATTATGAATTCTGAGAGAATGTTGAAGCAAACTCTCCCTGAGCTCAAATCTGAGATGTTCTGAGTCCCAGCTAACCAGTATTCATTGCTTAGGTGCTGGAGCCTGTCATTCTGTCAACAAAATGTGGAGGTCTCTTGTCTTTGGGATGCACTGAGCCCATGGATCTACATTATCTCTTCATGGTCAAATTTAGGCCATCCCAGCCCAAATAATCACCTCTGTGAGGCCCTGGGTAAGACAGTTTTGATCAGTCTCATTAACAGAATCCTCCCTTGGCAGCACCCTTGCCTGCAAGTAGTAGCCCTGCTCTTCCAGATTTTGATAAGAATTTGGTTGACATTTTCTTCCTGTAGAGTTGAATTGGATGATCATCTGGACCATCCAACTGACTATGAGAAAAAAAAAAATAGAAGTAAATTTGATTTGTGATTGACCAGTACTGGACCACTGCTCTGCCCTCATCTAAGTGAGGGTTTAGTACTTAATCTCAACTTCCTTGGAGATGGTTCTTAATCTTTGTCCACTTGAAAGTTTCTGGAGGGAAATTCCTTTTCCCTCCAGAACAGAAAGAGGAGGAGAAATATTTGAATTTCTGCAAAGATCAGAGTCAAAGCCCTCATGTTCATGCTTGTTTTCGCTCAAATTGTTGTTTCTAAATGAGCATCATGCACTTACTCCAGAGGAACAGGAAATCCCAGTTAGATGTCTAAAGCTCCTTTGCTGTCAGTTGCTGTTTCACCTATCTCTAGTCAATATTCTTATCTTTGTCTCAGGAAAAAGAATCATGGGGTTTTCCTGAGTTCTCATTCTTCTGTAACTCTTTGTGCAGTGCTCTGAAATCTCCTGTCTGTGGCTGATTCCAGGTGCTTGATTTGGCCCCTGCCTCTTGAAATGCTGTCCCCTCCTATATGGTTTGTATTATGTAGCCCTAGGTCACGGAAATCCTAAGGTGAAATCTGATATTTTTTTAAAAAGGTATAGTTCATTCTTTTATGAGACTGCTAATAATGTTCAGCCTTGACAGGGTTAAAAGGCAACATCCATTTCCCCATTATCTTGTTTAAAAAGTGCCTTTTTTAAAGTCCATATGGCGACTTCCTTTCGACCTGCTTTCCCATCCTCGTCTCTTTGTCAGGGCTGTCACTTATAAAGAATCACTTGACTTACAATAACAAGTTCAAAAGAAGACAGAATATAATCAGTTGATCCACGAAGAATTGAAATAAAGAACACCCCCACTGCTCCAGTTATCATTCCCATAGAGATAGTGATATTATTGATGTGATTGCTATGCTAATTTCTATAGAAAAAACTTGTATTTTGGAATTTGTTCAAAGAGAATTTCAGACACATCAAATTGGAAAATGCAGAGTGAATTCCTAAACTTTTTCATATAGGCATGGGAATCTTTTTTCTTTCTTTTTTTTTTCTTTTTCTTTTTTTTTTTTTTTTTTTTTTAATGTTGAATAGCTCTGAACAACTATTTATAAACTTCACTTCAAATATCAATTGGAAAAATGTCGCTATTTTTTCAGTTATTATAGAAAGTTAATTCAATATAGTTCTAGGGGGAAAAAAAGTCCTATTGTACCTTTAGGGTTGTTAATATCACCCCCATAACCTGCAGAAGTGGGACTGGACCACAGACTCCAGAAACAGAGGCTAGGGATTATAAAGGATGGGCACATTTAAGTCCAGTGTTTAGGAAGAGCTAATTAATCTATACCCCTTCCTCTGCAATTCCATAGTCCCTCTGGGAATTGCCACAAACATAAACTTTTTTTTTTTTCTCATGGACTCCTATTTTAACTAGAAGGTTTCAGCTTGTGATGTTATGCTTTTTATGTAGTAAACTGATTTAAAATGTATGCCAGTCATCTTCAGGGAACTCATTTCAGTCAAGATGAAACTAGTCTTACCTGAATCAATGTTTTAAGTGTCCCTGTGGCTCGGCATTTTGAATAATCAATCTGTCTCCATCGCTTCTTAATCATGCGCATCACAGTCTTTTTTATTTGTCAACCCTTTCGGATCCTGGCTTTTTGTTATTAACATGCCCCTAATGTCACATGCAAGCCTTTTCTTTAAAACAAGCTGCTCATTGGTGTATTTTGATACTTTTTATTATTACTAAATCTTTTTTCCCATAATTACACCACAATCATTATATAATCCCATAACAAAGAGTCTATTGAGGCACCATGCTTTTGTCAACTATGGGACACAGAATCCATAATTGCATTATTCAGCTTCTCCCCCCCCCCCCCCCCCCCCATTCTGCTTTGTAGAAACACAACCTATTTCACCAGTCACATTTGCACCTTGTTTGCTTGGTTATATATTATTTACTAAATCGTTGCCCTGCGGATAAACCGTGTAAAGTTGCTTTAAAAAAGTTATTTGTTTGATAATTAAGTCCTGAAAACCCATCGTTTAATGATTATTCCGAACCCATAAGGCAGAGAACCTCCATGACGTTTTTCTCTAAGTTTAATTACCGTATGCTAATTTCCTTGCCTACTACGTGATTAATTAAAATCATATTTTCATAATCATTTGGCACTAGTATTGTTTTAGAATTATCATGATCCCCTAAATAGTGTATGTAAATAAAGTCGGCTCTAATGGAAAGAATCAAAATGCAACGCTGAGGACCTTTATGTGTTTGTATGCATGCGATTGGCAACATAACTGGCTTATTTACATTAAATACGCCACAAGGTTACAGTGCAGATCAACGTCACTTTATCGCTGATTACTTCTCTTAAACGCCGGAGCGGTGACTGATGCTCCGGTCCCCCTGTCCGCCAAGGTTTCCCCGGGAGTTTTTTTTTTTTAGGAGAAACAGACTTTGCATAGTTTCGGGAGCAGGTAAGAAGGGCGCTTTGTGGAGCCCGGCGCTGCCCCCGGGGGCTCGGCGGGGTTTGCGGGGCGCGGGCAGGGGCGGCGGGGCGCGGGCGCGGGGGCTGCGCGGGGGCGCGGGGGCTGCGCGGGGCGCGGGCAGCGGCGCTGGCCGGGGGGCTGCGGAGCGGCGCGGGCTCCTCGGGGTGTTTACACGCGCTCAAGGTCACGACCAAGCTGCGCCGTGTTAAATGGTTTCTTAGTTGCTAGACAGGGAGAAAAAATGGACGATCACAGACCATTCTTTGTAGATTATTATATCAAGGGTTCAGCTTTTGGCTCATCAAAGCTAAATGCCGCAAGACCTATCTAGTTGCTGTGAATTATGCCAAGACGACAATGGAGTGCTTTTTTAATGGTACAATGCATTTCACCTACCAGATAGGGGGAGTCCACGCTGAGAGATGGGGATGTCTTGTGATGTTGGGTGATCAGTATCAATGAAGGGGGTTATTCTGAAAAGAGACAGATTAAAATAAAGCGCTCTTTGCTCGGGATGTGCTGGAAGCAGTTGGGAGGGCTACCCGGAGCGGGCGGCCGCGGCAGCCCCGCGCCGCACTTTTCCCCCTCCGCACAAGAAAATGATCAAGTCAATCATGTGGACATGCTTCATTATTCATTGAACACAATCTTTTACAACGCTCCGTTTACGTGCGGGAGTTTCTTCTACGCTTTGCTTTAAATTTTAAGGTAAGAAAGACAAAGGTAAAAAGGGGGTTTTTGAGGATCCGGGAGGCTCCTGTGAGCCATCAAAGAGGCTCCAAAGTCAGTCCGGAGTATGTTTTTGTTTTTTATTTCTTTTTAATCATCGCAATGGGGCCTGCGTTTTCCACCGTGATTAAAAAAATACAGAATAATTAAATATCCATAGCAGTGACGTTTGCAAGCAGGGCTGTCAGGGGAAAAGCAGAAAATAATGAAAGGAGCGGAGAAGCCATTGAATGGCGCTATAGAACTTAGCCTGAAGAAAACCCTACGTTTTTCCTCTTTCTCTCTCGTTTCTTTTAAAACCGTTACTTTACAAAAAAGGAGCGGGCGGGCGAGGCGAGGCAAGGCGAGGCAAGGGGAGGCGAGTGCCGGCGGCGGCCGCGGCGCTGCCCGGGGGCCGCCCGCCGCCGGCCACAGCCCGCACCGACCCTGCCCTTAACTTGCCCAGAAACTTTTTGTTTTAAAGGGTTGATGCGGAGCAAACTTTGCTGAAGTGACTTTAAACGCGGGCCCCCCTTTCCTCCCTCCCTCCCCCTTTAGGATCCCGGCTAATCGTGGTGTAATTTGTAAACTCCCCCCCCTCTTTTTTTTTTTTTTTTTTTTTTTTTTAATCAAAGTTAGCTGATGCATACCATGTGTCAAACTTGTGAGATTCAAGTGCCTAAGAGACCTGCCATTTTGTGCTCTAATCGACCTCTTATGAATAGGAGCCGTGCATAATGCTGCGAGGAGCGTTGTGACATTCAAGTAGGCACTAAATGTCAGGCCAGGTCTCAGCCCTTTCGGGGGGAGCGGAGCGCGCCCGGCGGCGCCGCGGGGAGCGGGGAGGCACCTGCCAGCCCGCCGCCGGGGCTTTTGTCAGCGCCCGGAGAAAGTAACAGGTTAAGGAGGAAACTTAAATGGCAATCCCCGGCGGGGAGGGGGGAGCATCACCTTCCCGGCGGCGCGCCGTGCGCGGAGGGCCGCGGGGGCGCCGCTGCCTGCGCGGGGCAGCGGCCTCACTCTCCGGCGCGGGGGCTGCGCGGGGCTGCGCGGCCGGGAGGCGGGGGGGCACCGGGCCGGCGGCGGGATTAGTGGGAGGGGGGGTGGAAGGAGAGATTCTTTGATGCTGTGTAGGAAAGAATCCAGATTTTAATGCGCCCATCTGTTGCAGTTTTGCAAATAATTAATATATATGTGTGTATGTGTGTGTGTGAGAGAGAGAGGGGCTGGGGGAGCGCTGCCGCCTGTGAACTTCAACGCAAAATAAAAGGTCGCGAAGATTTATGCTGTTTATCGGAGGGTCCGCGGCTCCCGCGGGGCGGCTCGCTCGGGCTCCCTCCGAAAAGTTAGTTGCCGGCGTGCCCCGGCGCGGCGGCGGGGCCGGGGGCACGGTCCGGCCGCGGGTGCCGGCGCCCCGGGCGGGCGCGGCGGGGAGGGCTCCGGCCGCCGCCTGCCTGCGCGGCGGGCATTGTTTCGGGGTGCGTGCGGCGGATGTGGCCGTGGCTGATACAGTGTCGAGGCGGGGACGTGATTTGTCAGATCCCTCCGTTCGCACTTGAGCCGCCGCCGGGCCGGGGAGCGGCGGCGCGGTGCGGGGCGCGGCGCTCCGCGGGCGCGGGGCAGGGGCGGGCGCGGGGCGCGGCTGCCCGGCCGCCCGCGGCGGGAGCGCTCTGCGGGGCTGTGCATTCCCTCGCCGCCCCCCGCCCCCCCGTGCAGTTTAAAATAAATCCAACAGGGGCCGTGTTTGCTGAGCTGATGTGCCCGGCTGATACAGATAGCGGCGGCGAGCCGCTCGCTTCTGTGGAAAAAGACTATTTTAAGTGTCATAATTAAGTTTAGAAGCCTTGTTTGGGCTCATTCACTGCTCGAAATAAAAAGGACTGGCTGCTTTTAGACCCTTTCTGAAGGGGTTGGCTAAGCGCCTCTGCACGTTCGCTTGGAGAAGAATGTTTTCTTTTCTAGTTTAATATTAGAAACTATATTTTTACTTGTTTAAACCGGATTTGATTATTCCTGTGGAGATTTTTTTCTCTCTCCCCCCCCTCCCTATCGCTCAAATCTTTGTTCATTGTTCATTGACGGTGGAAGGCTGCTTAAATGTACAGAGAGAGGGGGGGAGGCCCCCTCGGTGGTTTGATGTTGAAATAGTAAACCTGAATGAGGAGGGTGGCTGGAAAAGTGGACATTGCAGCTTTAATTAACTTCAAGATGCTTCAGCGAGGACCAGAGCGTAGTAGTGACGTTGCCTCATAAATCTGTCCAGTACAGTGCGTTGCATTGAACTATTACAGTATCACCATCATATTGAATATTCACTACCTATCCGGGAGCAGATTTGCATAATTGGATCTTCTTTAAATGAAACTTGTTTGCAAAAACCCAAACAAAACCAAAAAAACAAAAGCCCAAGTGAAAACTGCGGCGATCTGCATGATTATAAAGGGTTCAAACATATCCGAAAAGTAAGTGACCTGCATAAGTACATCAATAGGTTAAGTGCAAATAAGATGAGAAGTGCTTCTGAAAGCTGTACATTCCCTATGTGGTCTCTTGGGTTATTTCTCAATAGCGGGATTTTTTTGTAGCCTCAGGGATTTTAGGTTTTCTGTCTGCTTTCATAACTTTTTCCCTCACAGTTGTTATACAAGGTGAGGCTTTTGTACCATGCCTGTGTACCTGTAGTGATATTTTTAAAGAAAATTGATTAACAGTTTGTAATTCGTGCTGTTTGACTTGTATAATTACGGGTACTGTGGAAGGGAAATGTGTATTGCTGTTATGTTTCTGGTCATCGAATAGATCATCACTAAATATGTCGGAATATTCAAAGATTGTTTGTGTATATGGTTGTGTATGCTTAAAAATTGACTAAGTTAACTAAGCTGTTACTTCTTAAATCAGAGAGGCAACTAGCTTTTTCATGCATGTGTACCCCCCTCATTTGACGGAGGATGATGATGACTGAGGTAATTAAAAATACTAGCAATTTTTAGAGTGAATTTGTAGCTTCTGTGTAAACCCCATCCCCTCCTAACCGAGTGTCTGGCTTGCAATATTGCAGTTTTGGATTGGGCAGGTTTAGAAGTATTTTGTAAAATCAGATGCTGGTGTTTCGGATGCTGCGAGGGAAAGTTGTGGAGGGAAGGCAGCTGAAAGCTGGAAGTTGCCTCGTGGGGAAGGGGAGCAGCCATCAGTGGGGCGAGCCGAGCAGAAGTGCAAAGTCTGCGTGCAGCCCAAGCCTTGCCCCGGCTCTCCCCCCTCGCCGAAGGCTGCTTTAGTTATGATGTCATTCTGATAGTGGAGAGCAAATGTCTCCTGATTCTACCATTAAACGCCTGGCTGATTTGCCTGATAATGATAGCACTGACGTCCTGCTCCTTGACAAATGCAAGCCCTATGAGCCCTATGAATTAACTTTTTTCCCATAGCTGAGAGCCAGCTAGCTTTACGACTCACGGATGTAGCAGCACTTCTTTGACAGATTACTTTGAACCTCCTCAATTCTGCAACAAACCCCCTTCTCTAAACACCACTCCTGTTAGGCTGCTAGCAGAGCCCTGGACAGTTTGGGCCTGATTTGCAGAGTTGCTGAGCATTCATCACTTCCACTGACTTCAGATGGAGTTGTGGCTGCTCAGCAGCTTTGAAAATCAGGCCCTGTGTTCAGTCAACAGATGATGCATTTTTTGGGCTTGTTTGGTTTTTGGTTTTTTTGTTACTGTTTTTTAAGTTAGACAGTTAAAGAGGGCTCTATGATTTCTAGTCATTATAAAAATATTTGTAAATAGCTTGAGTTGTTTGTCCTAGTCTGGTCTGTTTCACCCTTTCTGTTATCCTTTTTTTAAAAAAAAATTATTTTCAATTAATCTTCTAGTGTATGTGCTGTTAATCTTTGTAGGAAAAGAATCATAGATGAGTTGTTTAAAGTTTTCAGAATGTTGTAGAAGAAAAATGTTTCCAGTTTGGTACCAGGTGCTGAGAGATTCGGTTGCTGTTTCAGAACGTGCACTAGAGAAGAGAGTCTCGGTACAGTTGCTAAACCCTGCGACTGAGTGCACTTTCTCATGTCTGCTCTGTCTTCAGATTTTGCTCGTGACTCTGAATTTCTATCCCTGCAGGTAAATGAGATTTAATATGATGAGGTTTTTAAAGTGCCAGTGACTTAAACTTTGTTTTCATGTGCTGTTACGATGATGACAATTAACAACTGCAGATGCAAGAAAGGTCAGCCTCTCTGTTACTTTTGCAGGGAATGAACGTGAAGTATTTGCAGGCTAAAG
The DNA here is from genome assembly GCF_020740725.1 of Corvus hawaiiensis. Lineage (NCBI taxonomy): Eukaryota > Metazoa > Chordata > Aves > Passeriformes > Corvidae > Corvus > Corvus hawaiiensis. The sequence goes on from NC_063224.1 coordinate 15,062,693, forward strand.
CTGTGTTTTGCAAATGATTTCCTGAAGATACAAGTCTCTGTGATGGAAGCACTGTATTAAAACTCCTTTGATAAATTGACTATGTCTTTATTAATGGAAAAGAAGAAAAAAGAATTGTTCTATGGGCTTTTTGACGTCTGAACATATTTAAGCTCTAATACTCAGCAAGTTGTCTGGCACTGTCTTCACTGTAGACTTTTATATAATGAAGAGGCTGATTGTCATATTTTTGTCCATGCCAGAGGCCAATAACCCAACCCATTCATTATCAGAAGAGAGTAGCCCGTAAGTTGCAACATCAGTACCACTGTTTTGCTTGCAGCAATGAAGACAGTGCTGAGATCAGAAATTGTGGTCTTCAGTACCGAAAGCTGACACATTAGGTTGTTTACCCACCATGGAGCCTTAGGTGACCAAAGAGATTTGCATTAGAACAGATGTAGAAAATGCACTAGTCCATTAAAATGTGCTCTGCTTATTCCCTGGGAAGCACAAGTTTCATCAAGTGTAGGGAAATCAGTAAGAAGTAATTTTTCCAAATGTTGATTTTTCCTTAAAGTTGACTTTGAATTGCACAGGTGTTTTTAGAGTGCCTTGACAAAAAAAAAAAAAAAAGGCATGATTTATATGAACTTTATGAAATGGAAACTAAAGCCATAAATAGATTTATTTTTCTAGTTTGAGTGTGGACAATTAAAGACATTTTTTTTAAAATCTTCTGATTTAGTGTGCTTTAATAGGATTGTAAGCAAATTTAAATTTTAATCTTCGACTTTCTCTCAGATACCTGAATAGATGTATATCAGCTCTTCAAAATGCTAAAAGCAGTATGATCTTGAAAAACTATTTTTTTGTCCTCTCTTTCATACCTTGCATTTCCCTGAGTTGCAAGGAATTTGGATTCAGGGAAAGACAACACAGATGAAAAAATAGAATACTTACTCTTTCTTTTATAGAACCATGAATAAACTTATTTCTGGCAACTGTAGATGGAAATCCAAATTTCTCTAGTGAAGGAACTCCAGGCACAGATACTCGTGGACGAGGAAAAAAGGATGAGCTACTGAAAGAAAATATGTAAAAGTAAAATAATTCTGATGCTTAATTGGCTAATCTCAAGGTTATTGTACAGCTGTGTGGTTCTAACTTCCAGTTGTGTGGCCGAATACGGAACATGAACTTTGTCGGACCAAGCGACTGAGCAGGATCTGCCCTTGGCTAGAAACAAGTGAAAATTGTAATGATCTGATGGATGTTTAACGAGAAATAACCGAGGAGCGTCTGTCGAAATCTGAGTGGATCACAATAACTGCTATGACATTTTCACTCACATTGGCAGGTTAAGCGATGAAGCCAAGCACTGAGTGAGAGATTTGAAGCATCTTTTCAGGGACAGCAGAGATCCAGATCAGGAAACAGGCAGGGGAATAGGGTAGCGAGGGAGGATTTGGGTTACCTCTGCCCAACTGCACCAAAGCTGTCACTAAATATGCTCCCAGAGGAAGGATTCTCCCCATATTCTGAATTTGGCACCTTTCCCTTAAATTTAAATTTGCTCTTATTTTCAGGTGCATCTTACTAGATAACCAGATGCATCAAAAAGGCAAAAGAATTATAGAGGAGTAATTATAATTAGCCTAGTTGTCTGTGTTTTTTAAAAATTGTGAGACAGGTCCTTGAAAGTATTTTGAAGTCACTGTTTTTTACAGGTCTTAATCTAAGTACTCCATGTGAGATTGTTTTCTAAAGAGATGGGTTCATCGGGTCAAATTGAACTATATTAAAGACAAACAATTTTGTTATAATCTGACTGTCTTTTAAACACAGATGAGGAAAACAGAACTAAAATAGCCACAGGAGCCTCAATATCTGATCTTTCCTCCATTGTGCATTGCAGTATTTGAGACTCACATAACCAAAAGCAGAATTAGGTAATTCCTTACAAGTATTTGCCATGTTATGAAAAAAGCAGCGCTGCCGATCCTGGTAGGATATTAACAGACAGATCTGCAGGTAGCAGTGCCTGAAAATAATGATGATGGCTTCATTCCCATGGCGTGGGGCAAGCAACAGAGCTTCTTTGAACCAGCAGCTCGTTTTTCATGCATTAGTGTTGAACTGTCCAGCTGTAGGAATCTCGGGCTCCCAGAGGGAGCGAGTGCTTGCCAGGAGGGTGGAAGCTGGTTATCCCAGGAGGGTACCACAGTGGCAGGGAAAGGCTGCTTGGGAAAATTTGGCCCTGTCTCAGTTTTGTGAACAGGACAAGCCAGAAAGGGAAAGAAAAAGGTGAGTATGAGCTGACTTTCACTCCCGAGACGGCTGCAGGGGAGGTTGGTGGCTGGGACTACTACGGGATCACCTGTGGCCCCTACTCTGCCTTGGGACAGCCTGGAATGTCCTGGGGAGCCTTCCTTGCCGTCAGCCGTAGGTGGGTCAGGGTTCCATGGTGCAAAGGAGTACATGGCAGTCCTGATTCTTCCTGTTATGATAAGCTTGTTTCACCCTTTTTGTGAATTTCATTACAGCTTCTTTATGTTACTTTTTTTTTTTTAAATAAGTGCTGTTAGAAACTTTTCCTCCTGTTTTTTATGCCTTTGGGATGTTCTGCCACAGTCACTGTGGTTCTTTGTGAGGAGGATGGGAGCCCTGTTGAGCTCATCAATGCTACAAAGGGGTTGCTATCAAGTACCACAGTCTACTTGGTCACAACAGGGCTATGTGTAGTGCTTCCTTCGTAGTCCTGGCCCCTGCTGATCTGGGAATTAGCCGTGGTAACCCATGTCGTAGCACTGTGTTAGGTTGCCAGCCTGGCCTTAAATTTATTTTTCTAAATGATAGCATGTGGTATTAATGCTGTTTTATTTCGCTCTCATAAGTTGGCGTCCATAGATTGTGCAGACATTGTTACCATCAATCTCGTCACTGGAATACCGATGGTAGATACAGATAGATGTAGATAGGTCTCTTTAATCTAAAATTTAGAGAAACATGGGTAAATAGGAAATTCAGGCAGTATAACTTCATGCAAAGGACATATGGAATAAATTATCAGCAAGGAGAGGATAAATGAGTTCAAGGAAAGCCTAGGTTTGAGAAAGAGCATGTGAGAGCTAGGGTGAAGAAAGCAAGGAGGTGTAAAGTCAGGTTTCTATTAACAAATGCTAACATGGTGGGCTGGATGTTCCTCTCCTAACATTTTTTTTGATATCTCTGTATGGATGAGTTACATTTAATTTTCATGTGTTTCCTAACAATTGTTCCCTAGATCTTGTTTCTTCAGGGGTCCACAGAAATCATAAAACAGTGCAACATTTTAGTTTTGATAACAGTTTTACTCAAGGGAACGATATGACAGTGAAGTGTTGATCGAGTGAATTAGGGAGAAACCTTTTCTTCTCTGGCATTAGTTCGTAATTGACAGGAGAAGTAGAAACTGCCTTCTACTCTAGAGGCCAAGGATTTCCCATAGGTGTGTGCCCTCGTTCAACCATGCCAGTTTTGAAAAAAACACTCACATACACATGCTCTCTCTCTTTTTTTTTTTCCTTTGTACTTTTATTTCTCAAAGGTTTGCATGAACACTGTTATGGATTCCAGTCTATACCGGGACTTCGGAGGTTATTGAATGTTGAGGGTTGACTCGATACTGGAAAGCAGCATGAGTTTTGAAATTGCTGCTTCAAGTAACTTTTACCTTCATTTTCTTGGAATATATGCTGCATTTTTGAGGATAATGATGAATCTCCCTTCTCACAGGAAAGTGCATAAAATTTAGCAAAAATTTTCTTGAGTTTGATGTTGTTCCTAGGATCCAATTCTGCTTTTTGTATTTCAGTTTGGGTAGGACTGAGTCAGTGGATAAAACTTCCCTTCCTTACCTGGTGAATCTCATGTGATTCTTAATTTCACTGTAACTAACATGTGCAACTCCACTGTTTCCTGATTAAACTTTTTCTCATTTCATTATTTCGCGTACAGAAAGGAATCCAACTTTTTGAGTTAAAAAAAATGCAAAGATTATAGGCAACCCAAAACTGAATCATGCAATAAACTGACTATTTATTACCTTTTTAACGTAACTGCTCTTCATTGATTCATTGAGATTTTGCCATAGGAGTATAATTCCTCCTAGGGCTAATAAAATAACTAGTAGAAGTTAACCCAGTATCTTTATTAGTACCATAATACAGACTAAAAAAACCTCTACTGCTCTGACTACTCCCTCCTTTGGATTTTACCATAAAGTGTCTCTTAAAATAGCTCGGCTATTTTGAAATATTCTTTACTGTTTTAAAAATCAAATGTTCAAGCATCTTTCCTTTTTTTTTCACTTTAACACACAAAGCTGTATGCCTGTGCCTGCGATAAATGGACATGCTATGAGATAAATGAGCAATAGGAAACCCACAACAACTTCTGGATTAGAATTTCAGTCTTTTGTTTGTTTGGTAGTATCTTTGGCATGCTAAGGGCTTTCCAAATATAGGAATATAGTTTCTGGCCAGAACTAGCTGCCATTTTCTTATTGCAGTTGAAAAATACCAGTTCATTAGTTTGCATCAACATGCTGCATCTTTGAAGGATTTCTCAGGTCCACAATTGAATTTCTGCTCAAAATAAAAGAGTTGCATCTCTGCACTTCATTATGAACTGGTGATTATGGAATGCACCTGGGTCACTGGAGAGCTGGATTCAGATCGTTCCTCTCTATCTGATTTGAATCAGCTTTTTCAAATCAAGTTTCTCACATCCCAGGTGAGTGCTTTAAAAACACACTTTGGCTCTTCTTTTTAAGTTCCTGCTTCAGGCTATTCCAATTTAAATAATCATTTAATTATTCAGTGGGTCAGAAGAGAACCGACTCTTGGCTTGGGCACTCCAGTGTGATGTGAGAGACTGAATCCAACTGTTTCTGTTGCAGAGTCTCACAGCCTGTGCTCCTGAGTGTGACGTGGTGAGAGTAGTCATATTCTTACTGTTGTCTTGCTGGCTTTTCCTTTTGAAAAATTGCAAAAGGTATCAGGTTAGTCCCAGAGGAGAACAAAAGGAAATTCTAAAATCTTCAAAGTATTTGTGATACTGAAAAATTCTTTCTTGAGTAGTTCACAATTCAGCTATTATAAAAGTCAGTTGGTGACGGGGTGCATCTTTATAATCCAAAAAATTTTCATCTTGAAATGGAGTTTCATTGCCATTATTTTTGTTCAGTGGATTATGTGTTTGAACATAATATTCTTCCGTGCCCCTGAGCATTGAGTGAGTAGCTCTTGGAGGTGTAATAGGTGAAACTTTAACCCTTTTTCCTGGTACTGCCTTGGACCCTGTGCAGCACAGAGCTTGCTGTGGATGGCTCTCTGTCTGGGAGTACTGGGAGGAGGAAAGAAATGCTGCGTAAATGCCAACAAATGCCTGAGAGATGCAAGGGATACTGCACTGTTCGTGTTCCTTCTCACAGGAAGAACCTCCTTCGAGGTGCAGAAGACCTATGAAACTGGCAGGTTTCTCTGTCAGGATCTCTTAAAAGGCAAAGAAGAAATGTTTTAATCTGTAGAAGGGGAATCCACAAAGGGAGGAAATCCTTCTTTTCTTAGAGATAGAAATAATCATTTTGATATCTTCTGTTTCCTCTGTCTTTCATTCTTAACTTCTCTGGCAGCACAACTCTGGCAGAATCCATGCTGTATTGGTTGGTTCCCCTTCTGGCTGCTCTGCAACAGTGATGGATGGGAGCCAAGGGAATAAATATAGCTCTGAGTTCCAGTAGTAACCCCCTGCCACACTTCTACACAGAAACTGGGAGGTCACGGGGGGAGAGGGAATGGACAGGCTCAGGTCTGACTTCGGCAGAGAGGGTATTTCTGTGCTCCCTGAGGAAGGGGAAAGGTGCTGCAGAAACCCACTCCTGCCTTTGTTTCCATGCAGAGCTGAAGGGATCTGTAGATCTATTTTAAAAGCATTACCATTGGTTGTGCAGTTTCCATGTGAGTTTATTAAATGTGGACATTTTTTATATGTAAAAATAACTTCACCATTTTGTTATTTCCTTTTACGTATTTCACTCCGGTTGGAAAAATGAAATCAATCTAGTCAGCTTTTCATCAGTTTCTCTTTGGCTGTCATGCAGTTGCACAATGCTGCAGTGCTTGGCTAGCAAAAATGTTTACAACGAAAAATTGTTTTCAATGGGATTAAAAAAAGAACCATGGAAACATTTTTATTGGTCTTCAATTTTTGTGCAACTTTGATTTTTACAAGACCTAAACTACATCAGTGGTGCTGCTCTGATTTGATCTTAAAATTATACTCTATTTTTATATATACTTGCAAGGTATAGACAAAATACTGCTACTACCCTCTGTCACACAGAACAAAAAATTCTAGCCTGAATATTTCCTAGCAGCTGGTTCGAAGTCCATGGAAATCATGAGCACCTTGCAGCTGACTCTCAAGGGTTTGGGATGACCTTCCACCTGTGTGTAAATACCTGTTGTAAGTTGGTTTAAACAGTCTTAGTCATTTAGAACTGCTCTGGGTTGCTCTCTGATCTGTTAATGCTGTGAGATTGCCACAGCTGAGGTGAATCTGGGGATATGCCTGCAACCCTTAAATACCTTTATTGCTGCTGGCACCTATAGAAATCTCACATATGGAGAATATATAAAGTCAGATCCTTGGAAGGTTAACCGTAATAAAATCCTAGGAGTAAAATATTGGCTGACAGTTACCCTTTGCATCAAAACTCTTAAATTCTTTTTTAAAAGGTGCTTCTGATAAGTGTTGAGTTAGTTTGGATTTTAATTTATTTTGCTTTATAGTTTAGGTAGCAAAGGGCTCTTCTGGGGATGGCCTGAATTTGTGGCTATTGATGACTGCTCTATGAATATGTGGACTGGGGCAGTCTGGAGAGGCACTGCCACTAAAAACAGAGAGGAATTACACATGCACTCTGAGCTCACCTCCCTCTGTTTCTTACACTGCCTTTCTACCTTCATCCAGTGTCCCTCCGTAGCCACCATGAACCCACTGTATAAATGAGGAATGGGGCCCCTTGGGTACCCTTTGAAAAGAGAAAGCCTTTCTCTTAGAGAAACATGAATTTCATAGGGCCCAAGCTTGCAGATATAAACTCTTCCAGTGTTTTTATGATCAACATTCACCACTGAGTTCACTAATTGAAGACCTTAATGAATGTTGTAATGATCAGGTCTGTTGTTGTCACTGATTCAGTATCTTGTTTTCAGGTGTGAGCTGGCTGAGTTGAATTTAGTTTTCTTTTAACTGAAATCATCGTCACACAAGCAAAAAAAAAGAATCACCACAACCCCCCTGCTTTATAAATATAATATATCACAGCCTCTTTCAAACACCAACTGTTGATTGGCTACTTCCCACGTCATGGTACTAAATCATTGACTTCAGAATATTAACCTTTTGCTTACTGAATACAACTTCTGCAGTGAACTCACATCCACCATTAAGTTAGACAGAACTTGCATTTGATGATACAACTGTTGTGGAAAGAAACAAATTATCATGCAGACTTTTTCTGTGATATTGGGAAAGGTATTGAAATTTTTGATCTACATTTTTAGTAAGAATAGCTGGATTTGAAAATGGTTTACACATGTATAATCTGTAATGTAACACAATTTTCATTCTCCTGCTCCGTAGTTGGTATAAAGATCTAAAAGTAGATTTGATGCCTCTGTAAAAATAGTCTGGCTAGTCTGTATTCTTCAACTGCATGACAGCTACTCATGTACCTTTCTTAGAAGAAAACATCTCTTTTCAGAAGATGTTGATGTTTTTAACCAGATGAGGACTATTTTTATGGGTGTGCTTTGCTTTGAGGAGGTTTTCTGTTGGGAAATTTGGCTTTTGAAGATGTGCTTCATGTATTTAAGTCAAATAAAATGCTACCTATTGGAGTGAAAAAACCTTTTCATTTTTATGTTTCTCCTTTATAAATACAGATTTACACATAAGTCTTCAGAAAATTTTTATTGTTGCTTGTTGTTATGACACATCATACAGCTTTTGCTAACTGTGCATTCTTTACTTGGTTTTAATTATATTGTGGAGCAAATGTTTTGTTATTTAAAAAATAACATGGTCCAATTTTATAATTTCTGATTTAATAATGAAAATACCCTTGAAGATGCCATCACTTTTTTCTTCCTTTAAGATGCCAATAATCTCTGCACCTTTCTCTCTGATGCTGGTGGTGGAGCTGAAGACGATAGAGCAAACTAAAGATAAGTGAAGGAGAAGCTTTTTAGCATGCTTGCAGCTATGTGTATAGCTAGCAGAGCAGGATCTCTTGGATCGGGGTCTCTGGGTTTGCCACAGTGCTAGGAAAGCATGTCAGGAGAAACAGGGCTGGCAGATAAAGGGAGGACAAGTGTTGCACATGTCTTTTCCTATTGGATTTGAAGACAGCTTTTCCTCCTTTGGGTAATCTCTTATTTAAAATAGGAAATTGGTTAACCGAAAAAGGGGCGGGGGGGGGGGGGGGGCGGTCAAGTGTCATGAACTCTTTCCATGTTCTGTTCAGATGTATGTGTGTTTTTTTCACAGAATTATCCAGAAAGCATCTGTGAAAAATGGAAGTTCTCCTTGCTAAACTGAAAGTTCTGCTAGACTTGGAAGCCATTTGTCCCTGGTTCTGGGTCCAAGGTGCTTCCCATGTGCCCCTGCTGAGAGTAGAATTTAGTCCTGTACAGTTAATTCCATTTAGGATTTGCCCTCTCTTGAGATCAGTATTTAGTACTAGGGCAGCTTTTATATGTTGAATAAGGATTATTTATTCCTGTAGAAATAAGAGGACTTAACAGCAACGTACAATCAGCGTGCAAAAGCCTGCTAAGATAATTTGTATTCAAATGTCAACAATATTAATTCTAAACAATCTTCAGCCCTTATGTTGTCCAATGATTGCTGGACATCTAGGTGAAGAAGGCTCTTCTAACTTATTAGTTTATTATCAACGATATTGCCAACACTTAAACTCTTCAATTAGGTAACCCAGTTACCTTTTATTCTATTAGGGCTTGCTGCTCTCTGATTGAAGCCCATACTGAAACACTTCTTGCCTTAGCACAGGTGCCCTATCCTTCTATGAGCAGGTGTATGTGGAGTTTGGCAAGTGTACAAGGAGAATGTAAATAATAATTTAGTATTTTATAAGATGCTTGCATGCCTGTCTTAAAACTGTGTGATATGAAGACACCTATAAAAAGTATAAACACACTTGTCTTTGAGAAAGTGATATGAGAAGAATAAGAATACTTTAGAATGGTCACATCTTTTTATTTTGTTCAGTGTTTTTTTTTCCTTTGGTTTACATGCTTAATTTTTCTCAGGAAGGCTGTATGTTAAAAGTTTCTGTAGCTTATCAGAATTCTTTAGTTTGTGGGGAAGATCGTGTGTACCTTCAGCTGTGAATAAGTTGTGGATATAATTTATTTCATGAACCCTCTTTCAGATTTTATAAACGAGATGTTCACATACATGTAAGGACTGTCAATCAAAGCTGTTCAGTGCCAAACCTTACTGGTACAGTGCTGTGAATCGCCATATCCTGCTTCAGTTGATCTCATACTGAGCATTTCTGGAATAACATTTGATCCTGACTTAGTGTGGAAGCAGTGGTATTGAAATGTGTTTAGTTGTTTGGCTAAAACTGGAAGTCAGGTGCTAAAGCATATCTGTGCTGAATTGGGCCTTCTGCAGTTAGAAAAAGTCAAAGTAATGAAAAATCCTGGTCACAGTGCAGTTAGTTTATGAGTTAGGTGTTACAGTGTTTTGAAAACCTGCAATAAGCCATATTACCTTCTTGTTTTTTAAAACTTTTTTTAATCTCTGTTGCTCCCATAAATAATCAGTGATTGCAAAAGTCATGTGTGGTCTCATAATTGTTTTTTTAAATTGGCTGGAATAGTAGTTCCTTTAAAAATGTGGTTCAAAGGAAGAATTGCTTTTCATACTTTAAAATAGCTGTGGTCTTGAATTACATTTAGAAAAAGATGTATTAAATATAAACAAATACAGTGTTCATGTAAATGTTAATTAAGCTCACATCACAGAACTGTGCTTTTTTGTGAAGAGCAGGAAAATTCTTCTCATTTTCTTGTTCTCTCCACTGAGGCTTGTCTGGCATCATTCCAGCACCACCTTCCCACAGCAGGACTACTTTAGACACCCCAGGGGATGGGGCTGCTCCCTTTGCCCATGACCACTCCTGGCTCTGAAGCTGCTGGGTCTCTGAAGCAGGTCCTGCCAGGGTGGCCTGGCTGAGCTCTTACCAGCTACAGATGAGGAAGTGTGGAAGGCAGGGGACTTCTAAGGAGTTTTATACCATCACACACAGGTGATGAAGATGGGAAATACATGAAGGGAGTGGCCAGGACAGGCAGGAGCTGGAGTCCTGCTGCTCACTCCTGTGTCGGAGGTGTGGAGCATCAGGGATATAGGGGCTGCAGACCATGGGAGCTCCAACTTGGAGGCCCAGCTGAGGAAGAGGAAGGTGAAGAAAGAATGAGAGAAGTTTTTTATTGTGTCCCAGGGTAGTACTGTCCTCTGTGCATTCAGATCAGAGCAGCTCACAGCCATATCAAATAGCTCTTACACTCTCACAGGTTGTTCTGTTGAACTAATATTTGCTGTTTTAATTTTCTTTGCAGACCTTGATATCAAAGTCACTGCTCTTTCCCTTCTCATTGGAACTCCTGGTAAAATAAGAGATCTGTACCAAATATTGAAGAATTAAGCCTAACGGAATGAAAAATTAACATGCTAAATATCATAAGTAATGATATAAACAAGGTGCTCTGTCATTCTGCTTGCCAAAGACTGAGTCCTCTTTTGTCCAAAACCAGATTATGTTCTTCATCTCTCTAATGGCACTATTATAAAATTCATATTGGAAGCCAGGACCTTATTTGTGATGCTGCTTCTCCTTTGGGGCTGATATTGAAGCACAGGCACAGTATAAAACCTCAGAAAGGAGGCAAATATCAGATAGTTTTAGCCCAGGATTAGCAGCTAGGACTCTTGAGTGTCATCTGAACATTGATTATTTGTCAGATAATGCAATTACATTTAATGGAGGGCACTGCTCAGGAGTTACACAGTTTAACTAGCACGTTTGGGTTTTATGCACTGCACCATGTTCGCAGTCACAGCGGAAACATGAGTGACATTTGACACTTGCTTGTGGTGGTACTTCTCCAAAGCAGCTGCACGTCACAACACTGAGAAAACCCAGAAAGTGCCTGTCCTGCTCTCCTCGCTATCAAGTCTTGTTTATGCTGTCCCTGAGAGGCAGAGGCTGCCCAAGAGAGTGGCGTTGGAGGATGGTGTCACACGTCGTGTGCCTGTCAGGGAGCTGACACACTCGCTATTGACTGTGACATGTCACTTACATGAAACCATGCAGTGCTACTGCAGCTTGGGGCACAGCATAGGTTATGCAGCAATTGCAGTCTGTTTCCATCTGTGTGACAGAGCTACCAAGAGGCCCTTGGTAGCTGAGTGAGCCCCCAGATTTCAGGGTTTCTGCACTCCCATTAGAAGAGGAAGAAAAGAATGATGTGTCTAAGATGGTTTGAAATAAAACAGAGAAGAATCCTGTCTCTGTCCTCACATGAACTCTGATAATAACAGGGAGGACTTGACCCATCTCCTTATTGCAGTGCATAAGGAGTGATTAAGTAAAATTCTTGCTTCTGTTTTCCTTATTGGCCTTATAGTCTAAGAATAAATCTTGGCTCCATTGAATAATGGGGACTTTTACCACTGAGTTTACTGGAACCAAGATTTTCTCTTCAGAATAATTCTCAGCTTTACTCCTCCCATGGACAGGGTGCTGATTTGTGTTCCTCAGTCATTCTGGTGATCCTGGGGAAACTCTCCCTAGTCAAAAAGCCTAAGGATTGGTGGCTGACATGTGGTTTTCTTCAGTGGCAACACCTGTGATCTTCTCTGACCCAGAAAAATGCCCTGGAATTTCAGGTGATCAGGCAATCCTCTAATGCTCTTCTAGGCAGACCTGCTATCAGTTCTGGCTTGGCCATAGCTGGATTTTAGTAGAGTCCCTCAGGTTGACACCTGCAGATAGAAGAGCTCCTGACTCTTCACAGTAGCAGCCGGAGATGCCCTACTGACCAAAGGCTTGGTATCACAGTGATAGCCATAATGTAAGTGGTCCATCCCACAGAAATGAAAACCTGATTAAGTATCTGAACTTGGTTTATTCATGACAAGGAAGTATTTAGCTCAAGCCTATTTTAGACTTTGAGTATCAAAGGGATAGCCTTGACTTCAGTGACACTGAAATCTCCAAAACTGCATTTCATATTCCATGCTGGAAGGGGCTTCTGAAACTGTGACTCAGTTTCCGTTGCCAAGAGCTAAGGTGTTCCAAGAATAGCTGCCTTAGATGGGGAATTTACACCTTTTATCTGAACTTCTCCTTTTATTTAAACAAACACACCCTAACCCTGAGGAGTTCAGTTAAGGCTGAGCTTCCAAAACCGTCCTGAGAGTTTCAGCTGGAAATACACAGAGGGTTCCAGCTGGTAACTGTGTTTTTAATCTGAGCAATCCTAGTTTGACTGTTATTGATTGTACAAGTAGAAGAAACAGATTTCAGTAGAAACCGAAAGGGAGAGATGAAAGTCCTAACACATCTCCTCTCCCGCACGCCTCAGAAATCCCAGACTCTGTCTTGTCCCATCTGTACAACTGAGAATTTTTTCTCTTTAATGGGAAATTAAACAGCACAATGAAGTTAAAGAACTGAAGTCTATCAAAATTGCCCAAAAACTTAAATACCCATCTATATTTTGTAATTATGTGTATAGTTTTGAAATCCTGAGGATGTCCAGCAGTGGCAGAGCGTGTGGATGAACACTGCTGTGGCACAGGCAGATAATTCCTATTTTTATAGGACTGGGTAGTCAGCATGCGAGTGATCTTAGACTTGGCTAATGAAAGTGGCTGCACCTGGTTGAGATCCTGCTGGAAGCTTTAGTCTGTCAAAGATACTTATGTGTGTGTGCTTCCTACTTTATCAACCTCACCCCTTCCTTGTGCCCTCAGGCTTAGTTGCGTTAAGGAACTGAAACACTTGAGATCATTGCTGTTTTGGCAAAAGCTGGCTCTGCATAAATGTGAATGTCTCTGAAGGCTGCTCTTGCATGCAAAGTTATTTGGTTATTTGAAAATGTTTTTTAATCTGGTAGCTGAATCATTGCCTCTGTAAGCTGTAGCTTAAGTTCTGTATAGGTTCTATAGATGACAGCACGGCTTTACGTTTTTCTTCTCTACTCTGCCTACATTCAGCTCGTGGCTTCCATATTGACCGATAAGTTGGATGTTGATTCCATGAAAGTTGCCCTTTGGTGAAAAGATTCTAAAATCAGTGCAACCTGATGGAACACCAGGCACCCTGTACAAATGAAAATGTGCTGTCCTCAGCTGTCAGTGCAGTTTGCAGAGAAATGAGCATATGACGGTAATTTGAATGTTGAACCTTCTTTAATTCAACACATCATTTGGTTTCAAAATAGTTAAGTAAATTGTATTTAAATAATTGTAAACATTCCAAATAGTCATCCAAAACAAATTGTACTTTGCATAATTGTAACTTAGGAACAAAATATTGCAATATAAATCAAGGAAGAGTGAAAAAAAAAATTGGTAAACAAAGAAAGTATGTTTAAATTTGTTCACATACTTATCCTCAGTAGATATTTGACAAGATTCTTTGTGGTTTTTTAAGGTACCATGTAAAATTTCAGACCAGTGTGGGTTAAAAATACTTAATATCTTTTTATTGCTCCATCCCTTTGAATATTTATTTTCTGAAACTTGAAAGCTGTGTGCGGTATGACTTTTGCAGTGCAAAAGGCTTTTCATTCCATAAAGTGCCTAGAAATTCGTTATGTGATCAGTTATATAAATAGGCTTATTGTTTAGAATGTGTCTAAAATGAAGCCTGTCCTTTAGCCATTTTTTTTTCCTCTTAAATTTTTAAAGACACATATTTCAAAACCAAACAAACTAATTCCAAAGGGTTTAATTTTCTTCTGTTTCTCCCAAATTGTACAGTGTGTTCTAACAACTTAGGCTCCAGTTTGGCTAGTGGGGAGTCTTTCATTAGAAAGCATGCTGTAGCAAAACATGTATTTTTTGTTAAGAAATAGTGAATGATATAATAATTGTAAAGGACATCTACAGCATAATGACAGTTATGTGTTTTTCAAAGGAAAATGTAAACAATAGGTAGAAGAAAATAAAATCAATAAAAGGACATTGTATGAATATATCTGGTCCATTAGTTACAGGGAAATCTATTCTGTTCAATCTGAAACCACATTCAGCTTATGAGGTGGATAAATAAAAATGTTAGGTCCCAGTTATGTAGTCCTTTCTCCTTTTGAGCTTAATGGCAACTTTGGATGAAATGGGACATCAAGATTAAAGCCCAAATTAATCATTGTGCAGCAATGATTTTCATCACCTTCACTTCCAGATAGGTTATTTCCTATAAGCAAATAAAATCATTGAGGGCTGTTTTCATTGTATGCTTAGCTACAGTTCCTGTGTTACAGAGGGAGAAAAATGTCAGGAGTGGAGTATTCTTCAGCTATGAAATGGAAATGCGTGTGCACCTGTTAAGTTTTATACCTGAAGGAGTCTGCTGGAAGTTTGCTTATTTAACTTCAGTCCTTTCTTCCTCCTATTAAAACCATTGTGGAGTTTGGATAGGAAGGTACCATGAGAGGCTGCACATCTGCTGTTCCCCCAAACCCTAAAATTTACTAGGGACAACTGATTTCCTCACTACGATTTCTGATCCCTGTGTGCCAATTGTTGGCTGATTAAGGTCAATGATAGCACTTATTCAGTACTTTTATCGACTTGGATCATGTGATAGAAGTGATTGATTTAAGCACAGGATTGCTAATTTTCTATTGTAGCCATTTCTTCTATAGAGCCAGGTTTTACGTTACCTGGAGTTATTTATTCTGTATTTAAAAGCAATTCATTTTTTCCCTTACAGGTAGGAGTGCCATTGCATACATTCAGAATTACATATTTCACTTGTGGGAGATGTTTTTGCCAATGTTGGATGTACCCTTTGTTTCCAGAGATCTTTGGATAGGCTGGGATTTCAAATAGCAGATAATAACATGCAGTGTGTATTATTGATGTTGTCTTAATTGTCTTATTGACAACTCACTTGCACTTGAAGAGGCATGCTAATATCAGACATTTTATGAGATTGAATATATTTTCATGACTGGAAGTCATAGCTACAAAATGATTTAAAAAGCTCACAAGTATTACTCATTAAAACATGTAGAATTCTTAAAATGCATTTTTGGGTCCACATTCTTCATCATCACTGTTTGGTTTTGTTTAACCAGTCTCTCTCACCCTTAATTTTCCTTTACTAGTCCCTAATTAAGCTACTCATCGATATTTAGTGTGGAATTGGCTCCAAAGCAAAGCACCATGCACCACTACCATTACCTTGAAAAAAAGAATAGCAAATTATATGCCTGGAAGATACAAGAAGATGGTCATATAAAGGGAAAATACAAACCCTTTGCTTCTCCAGTGGCAAGGAGGTGGCGTAGAAGAGAGCATACATTGCATGCAGCTTAAAATTATAAAAACCTAGTTATGAATTTACTGATTGTGGCTACTAATTTGCTCCTGGTGAAGTGGGTCCATTAAGATGTTGGAATAGTTTAGTTTCTGTTGGTCTCTTCTAAAGATCTGTGAATTAACTTGTGACATTTTTAAAATTTGAAATCAATAAAAAGAAAGCTACAGTATGTATCAGCATGAGCTGACAGATGTAGACAAGTATTAAGGAAAATCTCTTGCTGAGAATGATTGTAGCCTGAAGTATTCTATATATGAATGATCCAAACATATTTTAGATTTCTCCTTTAGAAAACCTTCGGTTTGGACATCTGGGTCTCTTAATGTGTCTGTCAGGGTGAAAGGACCAGTTGCTGGCACTACTTCTGGCAACAGCATCTTGTGGGTGCTGGTTTCTCTTGTTGCTCACAAGGACTCCATCAGGGGCTGTTTGTTTCCAATCCTGTTTGAAACATGAGCCCTGTATTGCTGTGAAACGTGCATAGGCAGAATTTAATGTAAACGCTGAATGTCTTTTCCACCCTGTATTTTTCTGCCTCATGTTATTGTAGTGGATTTGCTCTAGAACATTCAAAGGAAGGAGATGGTTTTCAGGTTGACTTTCTCCTTCTCCTAGTGTAAAAATCTTCTGTCTTGGAGAAACTTGATCTTCTACCCAGCTCTATTCACAGATACCTTGCCATTTTCCTTCAGATTTTCTTTCCTGAGATTATGAAGAACTACAAACGAATTCTTTAAAAAAATACTTTAAAAAAATGGCAATTATTTGCATCTGTCTTCTAGCTGCCTTCAGCATGTATTCCATTACTTTTGTAATTAAGATTTGCCATGCATCTTGAGGCCAAAGAACTTGGAATTCTCTTTTCTAAATGGGCCTCTGTGATCAGGTGTTTCATTAAGGATATTAGTGACCTTCTAAGTTTTTTGCCACATTTCAATTTCACCTCAATAAATCAGAGGAAGGTCTAACTCTTGGTATTTCTGTAAGTGGGCAAGCAAATAAATTCTATATCATATGTAAATTTATAGCATTGAATTGTTTTTATATGCTGGAGTGCCCTTTTAGACAAATAATATAGATTTGGGGGCAAATTCTGTCTGGTGGAATTGATAACTGATAAAATCTGGCTCTAAAGTATCTGAATTCAAAGGTTTCATCATTGATCTCTAGGTTCTTGTACCATGTTTTCTTTCCACACACACCCTTTTTTTTAATTCACAGAGGGAAAAGAGATGTTGCAGGTGGGAATAGGGAGTGACAAGGGTTCCCTATAAACCCTGGTTGCAGTTCTGGGTGCACAGAAGTAGTTTCCAGTAGGCAGTGGTGATGCACAGCTCAGAAGTGACCTCTGCATAACGTTACCCTGCATTGTGAGTGTGTGGATTGGCCCTATCTGAGGATCTTGTGCTTGATTTCTAAAATAGATCAAGTAGTGTATGCCTGGAGCAAAAGGTGTCCATCTGTGAAATATGAGCTTGAATGACCATAATATCAGGAGAAAAAATGGAGGACACCTGAAAATGAAATTTGTTGATAAAGCACTGGACAGAACTTTATTCTCAATTCTTTTCCTGACTTTGTGTGGCCTTGAGAAATTAATTGGGAGGTGATTTTTATAGGTGATGGAGGCCTCTTGCTATGAATGAGTCTTGGGGTTGCAACTGGGGCACTAATCACCCCTGAAGCTCAGGCAGTGCTTGCATATCTGTCTGCCAAGTGGGTAAAAGAATTTTTGCAACCTTTAAGAAATATTATTATATTATTCATGAAAAGTATACGAATGTGCTTTTGTTTTAATAATTTGCTTGGAAAAATGAAGAGGATCTGGGCTGAGTGAGTGTAGATGGAGGAAAGTCTTGTTGTATGTTTGCAGGGTGGTAATTTTGGCTGCCGTGAAAGAAATGCCCTTGCAGAAGGCCGCTGGCCCAGCTTGCCCTTCTGCCTGGTGCTGGCACTGAGAGGTACTGGTTAGGGAGGCCAAGTGAGCCCAGATGCTTTTGGTGGTCCATTTTCCTCACAAAATCCTGGTCCCCACTGTCATTGTGGTGATGTTGGAGGGTCCATCCTAATCCTCACAGTATGCATCTACAGACTACAAACCTATCCAGTCTGCAGTATGTGTGTTGCCCCACCATCTGTGGCAGCATGGTTCCAAGATTACTGATGTTTGTGAAAAGAAGTATTTTCATCTTTCCTGTGGACCAGCCACTCTACCTCCTCTATCACTTTATTTGACCTTTCTGATACCTCTGACTCCCCTACATTCGTTCATAGGGCAAGGCCAGAGTGGCACACAATATGTGCTGGCCATGGGTGCACTGGGGCTTTCTGCTGTGGCAGAAAGGTGCTATCCATCCTGCTCTTAATGCCCTTCTAAATGAATGACTAAGGCTGTGTTTACTCTTTGCTTGTCACTGAACTAATGATTCCAGAGGACTGTCAATTGCAAGATCTCTTTCTGTGCTTACATGCCATTTCCAAATTCAGTGTTATTGTACGTGGCTGTTTAGATGCTTTCCCCAGTTGTTAAACCTTCACATTTTTATGTGTTGATGCTCATCTGCCACATATTTGCTCTGGTTGGGCTGAAGCACAGATTCCTCACCCCAAGTTTACCTTCCAGCCACAGCCTTCAAACAGAATGGCTCAGCCAGTGATTGCTCCTAAACCAAAGAAGTTTTTCTTGACCCTTTGGAAAGTTGTTTGAGTTCCAACCATGTATGTCACAGAAGCCGTAAAGCAGTTTCAACTTTGATACTATTCCCCAGAAGATTTTCAAATCAGCATTTGGCAGTTTTGCTCTTGAAAATACTCCTTGTCCCTGGTTAAATATCATGATTTTGGAAAAGCTGGCAGCAAGAGGGCAAGCTTAACTCTTCACCTGTAGAGATTAACCATGGAAAGCAACTTTCTAGTTGTCTGTATTTCTAGAGAGATACACTTGAATTTTCCCCTGTGAATGGTTTGATGGAGAAGTTCCATGGTGAAATGATTCAGCCAAGAGGTCAGATTTGAATTGCTGTAATATTTTTTTCTTACCCATTTTTAGAAAATAGAAGTGAAAACAGGAGTGCAACTTCATGGTATCACTGAATGCCGTAATCAGGTTGAGTGGTCTTTGCCTGTTGGTCTTTTAGAACCCTGATTCCCTCTTAGCAACTATTTGTTTCACAATCAGGTGCACACTGAAGCAGTTGCTCCAGGTAAAAAGACTCTCAGATGGAGACACCTGCTGGGAAAATCTTAGGGTTTTCCTAGGAGAAATAGGAGAGCATATCAGGCAGTTGGATATTTGCTAGAAGAGTGAATTCTGATACTTCTCTATTTTAGTGAGGTTAATGCTGCTCTTTATAGTCCCTGACCATTGGCAAAAGAGCTCTCTCGCAGTATTCCCCATGCTAGGAGATGGTGAGAGGGTAGAGTCAATACTACCTGCCAGGAGCACTGGAGCACAACATGCTCTAGTTACATCACCTTCTATTTGTGAATTGTTACCTTGGTTGACATGGATAAGAGAACCAGCACCCTCCAGCACTGAAACCTTTAGTGTCTATAACTTGAGTAAAAAGATTAAGTGTTCTAGTTATAGTTATTAAAGATGAGATGTATCCTAGGAGAGAGTAAACAGTGGGTTAAGCTTGTGTACATCTAGGAGACCTTGAAGTGAGACCTTGTTTGTGCCTTTGAAAATAATTTTGTGGTTTATTTGTGTTGCAGAAGTAGCTCAAAGAAATAAAAGTATAGATTTGTTTAAAGTAAATCAGAATTAAATGTTTATGATGACATGTTTGAATCTTCTCTGTTGTTTGTAAGACCAGTATACAGGAATAGTTCATAGTCCCTCCTGAAAATGGACCACTAGTCCAGTTTCATCCACTTTATTCCTACAATGTCTTGTCCAGTTCTGGTTAATGTTTGTTGAAATTTTAGATATGAAAAATTATTGGGAAAACAGGTAAAAAGAATAGGTGAGGTTAAAAAATTGCTGTGGGGTCAAAGGGGTGTTTTAATTGCTCCATTTTTTATTGTTTATCTTCACATGCTATTTCAAGATGACATTTTCTTTCCCAGACTAGGACATCTGGGCTTGTAGTTAAAAGAGTAAGTGTGTTGGTGGAGGAGTCTTTTCTTACCTTAATTGAACTGAAGTTACCAGGCTCGTGTAGCACCCACAAAACTATCAGCAGTCCTCTGGCACTTTGCCAGTAGGTCAGACCATGAGATGATGGGTCTTTTATGTTTAGAAGAGTGCTGATATTTGATTTTTCTCGTAGCGCCTTTATTGTTATCTAAAGGAAAAGTGAGGCTACCAAATTTTTAACTCAGCTGGAAAACAAGGACCTTGGTTCCAGAACTGCGCTTGCATCACTTGATGGCTGAAAGAACTGATTGACTGGCTGAGTTAAAGATAGCTTATCATTCTTATCATTGCGTCTCCTGCTGCCTTCTGGGCCTTTGGTAGCACTCCCGAGAGCTGACTTCATCTCCACAGAGGGATCCAGGAAAGTCAGAAATTTTAGAGTTCATTTACAGGAGTGGATCAGTGAGAAAGGGTGGGAAGATGGAGTTACTTTTGAGGGTTAGGGAAGAAGAGGGCATGCTATTGTGAGGTTGTTGTGAGTTTGGCTACCACAGAGGTTGTTCAGTTCAGCTTCCATTTGAGAAATCAGTTACCCACTCTGTTGAACATTCATGTCATAATTAAGTGTCAGACTGTGACCTTTACTGTTCTAAAAAAGGAAAAATTGTTACCTTAAGGAATTTCTCATACCTTGAACCAGAACAGAATTCATGTCTATGTTCTGGAATTATCTGTGTCCTTGGAGACAGAGAACTTCCTCAAAATTTAGTACTCAGGGAATCTGATTCTTTAGCTGCTCTTCTTAGTGGTTGTTTCTATGGTTAGACAAATTGGTGACCTTTTGGAGAGCATCGTGTTATCAAACAGACCAATCAACTCTTTAGCAAATGTGTAAGATTCATCTTCATTTAAGTATCTAAGTGTAGAATGAAATTGAATGTGTGTCTAATACATAGATTTTTGCATTGCATTTGCCAAAGACATCATTTATTTGGTGTGTCTGATTCTTGGAAAAATAATCCTCAGAGACATAGGACTTGATTTCCTGAGCACAGCTATTGTTGCACTTCGTAATGAAAAATAAGTGCTTGGCCCTTACGGGAATCAAAATGCAGATGATTCAAAATTAGCCTCCAAAATTTTGAGCATTCTAATATGAATGGTTAAAGTATTAAAATTGAGACTACCCAGAGCAGAAAGCAAGGGTCCCCGGTGTTAAAATGCACACATAGGGATGAACATGCACACACACCACACACAAAATTAATATAAGGGATTAATATTCAGCTGTGATAAAACTGGAAAATATGCACTGTGGAAAGTAGGGGAGCATGTCTTCAAAGGTTGGTTAGTGCTTAAGGTGACAGAAAATTAATGCATGTGACTGACAGTTGTTCCTGAGAGAGTCATCAGATGCAACTGTGAAAAGTCTCCTTTCCTTGAATCCCACTTTAGTTGAGAAAGTCGTTATAAATGTTTGATAGAACAAGATGGACAATTGACCCAGGTAGGTCTGAGGCTTGACCTCTGCCACAAATGGTTGCAAGAAGCCGTTTTCCACAGTGCCTGTTCCATTCAATTTCTTTGCAGGATGACACTGGAATGGCTAAATCTCCAATTTCTTTGTCTTGCAGCCCTTTTGCTCCATTGGTAGATCTAGGGAGATTAGGGATGCAGGACACAACATCACTATGTACAAAGTTTGTATCAAATAAAAGGATTCAATTTTCGGCCAAGTTGGGGTTTAACCTCTCCTAGATCCTGAGTTGTGCATAATTAATGTATTTTCAATATCTTTCAGCATTCGACTTTCAGAATTCTCTCCCAGAATTAATCTTAAAGATGTTTCAGTATTCTGCCTTCAGGAAGACAACTTGCTTTTAGCTCATGCCATAATTTTTGGTTTCAGTTTTTGGATGTCATGTATCACTCTGATTAAATGTCTCTTTCTTGCAGAAGGCTATTCTCACAGGAAAAAAATCAAGCTATTATCTAACAAATGTGTGGCAGTTAATGCTAGCATGGGCTAGTGTATTTTTAATGGCAGCAATCTCTTCCATTTTGTTGCGTGTGAGCAAAACCTCTTGCCTGCTTTATATCACCAAAGAGCTTGTCCAGATTTGGCGGTTTTAGGTTGGGTAACATCGTGATGGACGAGTTGACAGTTCATTAAACCAAAGATTTTTTTCCATCCACAATAGTCTGTCTTCTGTGTATTTACTATTATTAAAGCCTGCACAATAGCATCTGTAAATAAGACATGCCTTCCCTCTGCACTAGTGTCGACTACTGATGGTGGATGCCTACTAACAAAAATAAAGCTAAGGTCCTGCTGAGCTAACTTTTAATTCAACAACACAGTGTGTATAAGTACACTAGTGCCATTGTGAAAGAATGGCTTTCTTCCATTAAAGCAACATTACTGTCCCTGATACTCCTGTCTGTCAAATATGCTGAGGTTCAAAACAATTTTGTCTTTATTTCCAGCAATTCAGGACCCAAGCTGGTAGTAAGTAGTAGGTATGACCTGTGCAGTTTTACAGGCAGTAGTTAGCTTCCTAGCTTGTTGAGCTCCTGTGATGTTTGGGATGTACATTCTTTGAAGATTACTTCTAAAGAAAGGCATCCAAATCCTTAATTCGAGATTCTGTCTATTCCTGTGGTGTTTACATTCCAGTATGGCAGAAGATCACTGAAAAAAGAAAAGATGAAAATGGGTTTCTCAAAACAGGTCTCCTTCAAAGCATCACAGTCCTCCACCTCCTACCCTCTTGTAAAGACTGGGATTAATGTTTTGTGCAGGAAAAAATATACATTAGTAGGCAATTTTGCAGTTTTGCCACAGTGCTCTTGCTAGAGAGCCATCCATGGCGAAGCACTGGGCAGTGCGTGAGCGAGAGCTCTTCCACTGCTGGAGCTAGGACGTTTTTATTAACACAGCTGCAAAGTTA
Organism: Corvus hawaiiensis; assembly: GCF_020740725.1. NCBI lineage: Eukaryota > Metazoa > Chordata > Aves > Passeriformes > Corvidae > Corvus > Corvus hawaiiensis. The sequence goes on from NC_063224.1 coordinate 15,085,404, forward strand.
CTTGCTTCTGTTTTTCTCTGTTATCTTGGTACTATTGTTTTTACTTGCTACTTAAAAACTACAGCCTCATCATCTTCCAGAGTGCTTGCTTGCTTTTTTTTTTTTTTTCAGTTTCGACTGTATAATAAAAGGATCAAATATTTAAAATCGCTCGCATGTTACTTTATTAAATGCATTTGTAGGAGAATGGGAATAGTTACTGTGTGGCTTTCTTGTAGCATTGAAGCTTCCAATTGTTTAGTTTTGAATTCACTCTACTTAAAATATGCAGCATATTTTTTTATTTATTTTGTGTGAATATGGCGTTCATTAAAGGGCCTAATAACAAAGGCTAAAGCTTGGCACAGGGTGACTGTTATGCAAGCTTTCCCACACGCAGCTCTGCCAGTACCCCTCAATTCTGACCTGCAATAATACCCTTGCTATTCTAGTCCTGGGCCTTGCCTGAGCAGCGGCTGCAAACTGTGTCAAATCATGTGTGTGCGATTTTTGTGATATAGACAAATGAGACCTTTAAACTCGTTTTTATTTCTGACCTTACAGTAAGTCATAGGTATTTTTAAAAACAATTTCAGCAAGTAATTTCTTAATAAACCAGGAGCAATGGCTGTAACAGTAGCAGTAAAAAAAGAAATTGATGAACAGTTTCAAGATATACCAAACCCCTGTGTTTGTATGGGAAGGTAATGATTTAGAAAATCTGTGTGCTGGTGCAATTATTGTTAACTTTAAGAAATTTTTAACGCACCTCTGGTGTGAATGGGATCCTCTCTTTTCTGTGTTTCTAGCAGGTGTTTAAAAGATGCAGACAGATGAGGGTTTTTTTTTTTCAGTTTATCATTTATCTTAATAAAGATGGCATCAGACATTCAGCCATCATTGTGGTATAGCAGCAGGAGTGAAAGGATCAATTCCTTGAAAGGATTTATGCCCCTGGAATTATAAGGATTTTTTTAGGGATGTTAATAATTTAAGGGAACTTTAGTAACTAGCGAATGATCAGCAACATGTGGTGTGTAAACTCTGATGGAGAGCAAGCTTTAAATGCAGACAATGCAAATAAGCATTCCAGCAAGCAAAAGAGATTCACCTACACATATGCAAATACTAAATCCCAGCAAAATATTAATTTTAAGATTAAAAATAGCATTTCTGCTACCTGAGCACCAATGTAACGCTGCTTCTGTCCTTTAAAAAACAGTTTTATGAAGGAGCAGTTGAGCCAAAATTGAAAAAAGGGGGCATGTAGCCTTTCAGGCTACGATGATTAGTATTAAGATGAGTTGCACTTTAGCTAGGCTGAAACTTGTTCGTAACAGAATGTTAAATACTTACTGAAAAGAAAGATTATGTCTATCTAGTTACACCATTCCTTGATATATGCACCATGTCAGAGTGCCATTGTCTCCTGGGTAAAGACTGAGAGTTCAAATACCCACTATCTCTCCCCTGGTGCTCCAAATGCTCTGCTTTGAAGTTTTTATAATCCATCTGTCATCTTCTAGCAGGGAGGGCACATGTTCTGTACCACTCAATTATAGAATTCTCTTTCGCCAGCTACAATGAGACAGGAAAGAATGTTATGGGTGGTTGAGGGAAACTGTCAGATATACTAAATTCCTGGGATTCATATGGATGATGTTATTCCAGTGTAGGAACACAGCATGTGTTATTGTTAAAATGTATTAAGGATACATCTTGTATTGTACCATTTAAGCATTTTGATATTTGCATAGTTTTGTTACTATTTGATTTTCATTTAAAATGCTGAAGCATCCAAACAGTCTGAGGTTTGATCATTTCGTTTATTTTGGGTGGCAAGAAGTGACCAAATATGCATATATGTTGGAATATCAGAAATTATAATTGTTTCTATTACAACGGTGAAATGGAAAAATTGTATTTTTTTTCGTGTATGCACTGTGGAACAGTGGAAGTGTTTATAGACCAGTAATATTTGCCATACCAATTGTTTGTATTATGATATGAACTGAAGGCCTGAAAATTATATGTGCTACCATCTGGTGAAAACAGGAGTAGCATTTCATTATGTGGTACGTATAAACAATAGCAGCAGTGTATTCTGAAATTATAGTT